>NC_092058.1:267500-310000 GCF_039877785.1 Chaetodon trifascialis | reverse complement strand
AGTGGTCCTTTTCAGGAGCTTTTTACTGGGAGCTGAATTATCCACAAAGGTCTCCTCCTCTGAACGGACCTGAACAGAGAAACTGGTGGAAACATTGAATAAAGTAGTTTCACGTTAAAAATCAGGGCGTCTCTGACGCTCTTCGGCGGTCACAGAGTGTCGGGAGGGGCAGCTTGTTGATGTCCGATGACCAAAATCCTTCATCCCATTAAAAGATAAAGTTAAAAATGACCAGGATCTGAAAAAGTGACTTGAATCAGTGACTCTTACACAGGTGTGTGGTGTCGCCCAGGTGGCTGCAGCGCCAGCCTGACGTAGAGGTGCCCCCATAGCGCTCCCCAGGAATCAGAGTCACGCCTGGTGGACTAATAAGAGGTGAAGGTATTCCTCTCTTCCATGACTGCAACAGTCCATCTGGCGAGCCTGTTCGGACTGGACGTTCTCCAGTCGCTCCACACCTGACCAGCTACTCAAGCAGCTTCCTGTATGCGAAGCCTCAAGGTGTAACGAGAACACCACTGTGGCACAAGCTAATGCTAACAAACAAGCTAGTCCAGCTGAAAAGTCCCGTCGTCCTCTCGTTGAATGGTGAAGATGAGTGAAGAAGAGGCTGTGTGTGATGTTTCATGAGACGTCAGAGACGTGGGACCCAGAGCTCCAGACACTCCACCAGGGCTTGAGGGGAGCTTCTTCATCATGTACCAGGCAGAGAGCTGGAGAGGACGGCAGCGAGGAAGACCGCCGTGTCTGTGGGCAGAGACGCAAACAGCGTCCGATGGGACTCACCTGAGTGCCTGACTGAAGAGGTTCAGTCCTGTTTCCAATCACAGAAAATGGTCTAAAGATCAGCTGACCCCCTTACTTTCCAGTCCCATCGTTCTGGGGTTTCAAGGGTCCAGGTTTTCAGATCTGTGCTGGACGTCCTCAGAGCAGCCTGGAGACGATGTTTCTCTGCTCTGTGGAAACAAAGAAAATGTCCTTCAAACAGTTTTTCTGACTGACTGACATTTTTAACATTTCAGGCTGGACCTGGACCTGGACCTGGACCTGGACCTGGACCCGGACCTGGACCTGGACCTGGACCCGGACCTGGACCCTGACCATGACCCTGATCCCAGCTCAAACCAGGACTCGCATTCCAACCCCGATTCCATCTCTGACCCTGACTCTGATTCTGACCCCGGTCCAGATCCCGGTGCTTTGGGCCCAGGTCCTCGTTTTGTCCTGGTGGTCCCTGACAGTGACGTGAGTCTTCAGGCTTCTTTGACGTTTGATTGGCCGTCTGACTCGGCGAGCACCAAGAGTTGTTGGTATTTTGGTGGAAATTTGTCCTTCATGATGATAGAGAAGAGAAGGGTACATGAGTACACATTTGAGGTACTTGTACTTTACTTTTTACGTCTACTCCACTTCATCTCAGAGGGAAATACTGTATTTTTTACATTTATCTGACAGCTGTCAGTAGTTAGCAAATGAATCAGCTGATGGTCAATGATCATCTGTTGTGTTAATGGTTTATTGATCTCTGCTGTGGAATCATGTGATGTTTGATCTTCTCAGACGTCTGATTGGCTGCTTTTGCTCTCAATGATCTGAAAGTGTTTGTAATCATGTGGAGCTTTGGACCAAACAAACATGGTGGAGGCGTCACTTTGGGCTCATTGTGAGCACATTTCTCACTATTTTCACAAAGTTTCCAAAGCAAACAATCAATCGATCGATCGATGGAAGAAATGATCAGCAGATTGATCCAGAATGAAAAGAATTGTTAGTTTCAGTTAAAATGAGCTCCACCTCAACCAACTCCAACAGGAAAAGGAAAGAATGGCTGTGTGAGTCTCTGTGAGTCAGTGTGTGTTTGTGTTGATGTTGTGTTAATGTTGTGTGTCTGCAGGTGTGTGGGGGGGTCAGGCAGGTCCGGCGGACCCCCGTCTCTCTCACCGAGTACCTGCAGCTCAGTCTGGAGGAGGTAACACACAGACGCTCGCACTAACATCACGGGTTCAGACCTCAGTTTGAATCATTTGCTGGTTGTTTCTGACCAATCAGCTTCTTTCTGTCTCGAAACACTATTTTACCCATGAGCCTCAGCTGCTGCTGCTGCTGCTGCTTGGGAGAGGGAGCCAAATTCAGACACCTGTACCTGGACAGCAGGTTGGGGCGTGGCTTTTTTACTGCACTTCACAGCTGTCTGTCTGTCTGTCTGTCTGTCTGTCTGTCTGTCTGTCTGTCTGTCTGTCTGTCTGTCTGCAGACTTTCTTCCTGGTCTACAGTCTGGGTTGCCTGTCTGTCTACCTGCACCAGGTAAGCGTGTGCCTGTCTAATCTGTCTGATAATTCAGTCTTATGTTCCTGTTTTGTTGGAAACAGTCAAACATCTTGTGTATAAAAACACACCTGAGATTTCCAGGTGTGTTCGGTTTTGTTGGACATTCATCTGAAATCAGCACAGTTTGACTTCCTGTTTGTAATTTTGATGACCTCATCTGTGATTGGTCAGGAGCCCCTGTCAATCATCCAGTTGTGGAGGACGTTCCGGTCCCTGCGGCCCGACTTCGTCAGCTCGTTCGCAGCCTATCAGCACTGTCGAAGCAGGGGGTGGGTCCCAAAAGTGGGGGGTGGAGCCAAGTACGGCGTTGACTTCAGTAAGACAGACGCACACACACACACACACACACACACACACACACACACACACACACACACACACACACACACCTTGAGTCATACACACACAGGTGGGTTCCTTGTCAGAGCCCACCTCCAGGGGGCGTGGCCTGTGGCTGTACTTGTGTTTCAGTGTTGTTCAGCATCCCAGGAAGTTTCCCTGGAGAAGACATTACGAACCAGTACGACACTGGGACCAGTTTCATGTTCCTCCTGAATCTGAATGGTGAACACATGATTGACAGCTGTCAATCATCAGACCGCTGGAGGCAGAGCCTGAGCTGACATGAAATGTGTCTCATTTTACATGATCCCCTTTTCTGTGTGTTTGCAGTGTTGTACAGGAAAGGCCCACCTTTCTACCACGCCAGGTAACACAGGCGCGTGTACACACACGCACACACACACACACACGCAGACACACACACACGCACACAGTCTAACCCTCAAACTGACGCTGATCATGTGACTCAAATGTCCTCGCTTTACAGAAATGTCATTGTCAGACTGTCCCTCTCCTCTTCCTGTAGTTATTCAGTGGTTGTTGAGCGGGTTGCTGATGTGTTCAGGGGCTCTGAGCTGCGTCCGTTTTCATGGCGCTCTCTCGCAGCTCTCAGCAGGATCACCTCCAACGTCTCCAAGGTAACGAGATGTCAGACTGCATCAGGTGAGGCGCGATGAGTGCGAGTGTTCACTGGGTTTGTCTTACAGGAGCTGATGCTGTGTTACATCATCTATCCGGCCGACCTATCAGAAGCTGAGCTGGACTCACCTGTCTGTCTGAGCAGACTGAAGGTTCAGGTAACACAGTGCGTGTGAAAAATAATCGAGAAGTGTTTTGATGACCGAAGAAACTTTCAGATCGTTTAGTTTTTCTTCATGATGAACAGAATAGTTTCAGGTCAAAAGTGGAGCCAATCACTGAGTTTCCTTCCACCTGTAGAGACACACAATGATGTCATGAGTCATGTGACGAGAAACTGACCGCAGACAACGAAAGCAGCTTTTCATCCATCAATGACTCAAATGATTGACTGCTGATCAGAATCGTTTCTGATTAACTCTGTCCATCAACTGATCCTGGAGCTGTCCTGATAGATGTCTTGTGGAGGTACATTGTGTTAATAAAGTTAAATCAAAACAGGAAACAGTGCAGATGTTTTCTCTCAACAGGAAGTGATCGTCAGCAGGTGGGTTTCCTCCAAAGAACGAGCGGAGCAGGACGACATCTGATTGGCTGGCGGGAGACTTCAGAAACTGATGATGTCACAAAGAGACAGATGACATCAGTCAATTTTCACAAGGACAACATGGACGCCACGAAGTGCCTGAATGTGTTGGAAGCTCAGATGTCTGAGTGTCCTTGAATGCATCTCTGACAGCTGAACAGGCGGCGCCGACGGAGAACGAGGCTTTCAGGGATCTGCTGGACTCCTCATGCAGAGACGAGGACTGATCCCTGAGCAGCTCTGGGTGATCGATCACATGTTCAGCTCACAGATGAAATGATTACATGTACGTGAGACACCTGAGGGTGGTGACAGGGTGACCTTTAAAGGAGGCGTTTCGTCAGTCCAAATATCTCTAACGATCAAGTCCTTCAGATGTTCTGAAAACGACATCCATCCTGACGGAGCCAGTGGAGAAAAGAACTCCACCTGTTTGTCGTGTGTCTGCTCTGGTTGAACTGGTTTGACTGGAGGAGTTATCGGTGACCTGTGACGTGACCTGCTCTGGGTTTACCTTGTCGGTCAGATCTGGTCTTCTTCCTGTCCTTTGTCAATAATTTCACAATCATTTGAATATTGATTATTAAAGTTGTTTATTGTGAAAGTGCCGCTGCAGATGGATTTCCTTCTTCTCCATCGGTGCTTTTTCTACTCTTCAATACTGATGATTGGTTGTAGATCAACAATATTCAACATCCTCAACCCAAAGTGAATGAAGCGTTGTCTAATTTTAAAACCTGACCAACATGTTGATCTTATTAAATCTCCTCAAACTCTGAGTGATGACAGCAGGTGTGACGGAGGACGAGGTGCAGTGGTTAGAGCTCCTTGTAGCAAACCCCAGGCAGACAATGGTGAAGCGTACTGATGTTTCACAAAGCATTTATTTATGTTCAGCCGTCAGCCTTGTTTTGAACACAAATGTACTCTTCTGTCCTTCACTCCTTTCTTCATGACACACCGTAAGAGCTTGTTCCCGTTCAGCTGGGCGCTTATCGTTTTCATACATCTCCCTTGCATTGGACAGCAACACCGTGTAATCCGTTTTTCCTCTTCCCGTATGAATTTTCTTACTTTTTGGATACGTCTCGCTCATGTCAAGTGACGCTTCTTAGCTGTACACTTCCTGTACCGCCGGAAATGCGCCAAAATAAAAGCGCGTAACATTAAAATACACCTTCAAAATATATTACACCTTATATAATATATATCCCAGACATATATCCCAGTCAGTGCACTCAAAACAGTCCTATCTTATGACACGACAGTGGTGGACCTCATCAGGGACGATTGCGACCTGGCCTACAGAGAAGAGGTGGTGCAGCTGGTGGGCTGGTGCAAAGTCAACAATCTGATCCTGAACTGCAAATAAATAAACACAGATAGGTGAAGCATTATAATGATCTTAGCTGTGTTTCCTCACCTCCTGATTCTACCAGAAGGCTTATCAGAGCAAAAAAAAAAAAAAAAAAAAAGTGTAACTACCCAAAATATATGTCTATATATCCTAGCAATGCATGGAAGGGGAGTTTAAATAACGTCAAAACATCGACAGAAATGAGAGGAAAAATTGAAAGTACACACAGGTTTCCGCCATCTTGTTTACTAACACAGGGCTGCAAAGTCAGTGGGTTTATATCCAAACAAATACATCACAATATAGCAACGTGGTGCATGACAGAGTTGTAAAAAAAATAAAAAATAAACTGCAAAAGGTCCAAGTAAACAATGCCACTCGCTGGATTCGAACCTGCAAGCTAATAGAACACTGATTACAGGGCAGGAGTGTAAATGACTCCTATAAAAGGTCTGTTGATCAGTTCATCAGTTTTTGTAAGCCTTTGTTTTGTTAGTATTAAACTAACCGTTCCCTCAATGCTTTTATTTTGAAGGTGTATTTTAATGTTACGAGCTTTTATTTTGGCGCATTTCCGGCGGTACAGGAAGTGTACAGCTAAGAAGCGTCACTTGACATGAGCGAGACGTATCCAAAAAGTAAAAAAATTCATACGGGAAGAGGAAAAACGGATCACACGGTGTTGCTGTCCAATGCAAGGGAGATGTATGAAAACGATAAGCGCCCAGCTGAACGGGAACAAGCTCTTACGGTGTTTCATGAAGAAAGGAGTGAAGGACAGAAGAGTACATTTGTGTTCAAAACAAGGCTGACGGCTGAACATAAATAAATGCTTTGTGAAACATCAGTACGTTTCACCATTGTCTGCCTGGGGTTTGCTACCACAGACATAATATACGTAGACGCCTCATTACGTGCTGGAGCGTAATCCAGCGTCGCCGCCATATTGGGTGGGTCTCCGCTAGCAGCAGCGCCAACTGAAGTCAACGTAAAGAGCGCAACAATGCCCCTGTTTTATTTATTTATTTTATTTTATTTAGCTTCCCAGCCCCAGTTACAAGCTTAACAGGGTAGTGTACGACGCTGGAATGACCTGGACTGTTAAAGCTAACTTTTACAGGCCTCAAAAAAAAGAAGGAAAAACTGTGCTGAGCAGGAATATATGGGAGCTTTGTGTGTGTGTGTGTGTGTGTGTGTGTGTGTGTGTGTGTTAAAATCAGTGTATTTCACAAACATCAGCAGTTTCAGTCCAGGCTGTTATGGAATCTTTGTCATCCTGAAGCTGTGAACAGTCAGGCCAGACGGTGTGTGTGTGTGTGTGTGTGTGTGTGTGTGTGTGTGTGTGTGTGTTTGAAAGCAGCAGTGGACTGTGGGCCGACACACATGATGAGTTGGGCAAAAAGAAAAAACCTTCCTCGTTTCAACAGTTTGTTTTGGTGAATTTTTATTCACCTATAAAAACGTAAAGTTTAATACGCGTGTCAACCAGGGCCCTGGCATATTGGACCAGACCGGCCCACCACATTTGATAACGCGCACCGTTTCGGTCTTTTCAGTCTCTTGAATGCGTATAATCACTGTGCAACTCTTTAAAACCACGTGCCTTAAGCCGTGCAATGAGTTAATGGGAATCAGTGAGAGTGGACACATTAAATATTTCCAAAAAGTCTAATTTATTAACACTACAAAAAAGTACACTCCACCACTCCATCACAGTCATGGATTTAAGCACAATTCATCATATTGGGTGACCTATGTGTTTCAGGGAGGAAGAAAAAAGAAAGAATAGAGGTGAGAAATGATGGATCAGATGCTAACTCTTCCAAGAGTAGTACTCAATAAAGTGTGGAGTGACCCAGTCCAAAAGGATGAATGCAGTTGAACTCCTGAATAACCTTTGAACTCTGTGTGTGTATGTTAGAGAGAGAGAGATTTAATTATTGGTCAATCTTCAAGATAAAAATAGCAGCTTAGAAACTGAAAACTTAATGACACATGAATGAGGGAGAGGGCTACATACACAATGTCTTTAAAAAAAAGGCATTATAAACTAACTAGAATACAAACTAACCTGGCCATTGAACATTAGCCAAAAATATGTTCTTGACGTTTTATCATTGTCAGATTTATCAAGGCGTTGGGCTGCTTTCCTCATGACACGTGTTGTGAAAGCAGTCCAGCTTCCCGCAGGTTTCACTGCAGGTCCCTGTTCGATGCCGCCAGCAGCACCACTGTCATCGGCCGCGGAGCTGAGGAAGGCCCTGCTGAGGCAAACGTAGCAGAACTTTTTGCGTATTTGGCAGCGTTGGCTTCAAGAGTCAGCTTCTTTTTCTCTCGCAGTTTCTCTGCACCTCCTTTTCGTTTTCTCTCCATTCTCGCAGATCCTAACACATTACGTGACCGACGTGAAAGAAGGGAAGTGTTTCATGATATGATTGGGCGAGATGAGCGCAGTCTCGTGTCAGAGAAGAAAATAACCTATCGGCGGTCGGTGTTTACAAACAAACTTTTTTTTTTTTCCACCGAATGCATTACGCCGCAGGGCCAAAGCGAAAAGGTGTTTAACGACGTGATTGGGCCAACCGAGTGTCAGTCGGGCCAACCGAGTGTCAGTCGGGCCAACCGAGTGTCAGTCGGGCCAACCGAGCCGCTGATCAACTGTCTATATGGGCCGGTCAGATCAAGATTTAAAAAAAAAAAAAAAGTGGCCGACTGTCGACCCAAATGGCACGTCGGCCCACCGGGCAAATGCCCGGTATGCCAGATGGTCAGTCCGTCCCTGATGTCAACAGGTTATGCGAGATGTCTGGTTTTTGTGCGTGTGTTGTGTGCGCGCGCACGCGTGCATGTGCCTTATTTAGAAAAACCGTTTTCTGAGATGCTGTGAGAAAACTGTAGTGTGTGTGTGTGTGTGTGTGTGTGTGTGTGTGTGTGTGTGTGTGTGTGTGTGTGAGAGAGAGAGAGAGAGAGAGAGAGAGAGAGAGAGAGAGAGAGAGAGAGAAAGAGAGAGAGAGAGAGAGAGAGAGAGAGAGAAATCAAATGAACAATCAAACTATCTTTATTAAAATCTAAAATTAATTCATTTATACATTTATTAATATGCCATACCATATGTCTGTATTATGCTCTTTAACAAAGACAAAGTATTTCAGCATGAAAGCATTTGTTTTTAATGTGTGACAGCGTCCTGTATCATAACTACATCTCTGACGTTTGTAACAAACCAAACCGTGTGAAAATCGGATTACAGGAGTTATGACGATCATAGCAGCTGGACACACACCTTCCTCCGTAGAAATAAATGCACTAGGGACGCATGGGAGACCCATCCAAGATGGCGGCCGCGCTGAACGTCAGCTCCAATAGGAAGCGTCAGTCAATGAGGCGTCTACGTATATTATGTCTATGCGGCTTGCCATAGTTTATCCCCGATGAGCCTCCGTTTCAACCGTGTTTTGATCTCGCGGTCGTTCGGTCTCGCGATAACAGCTGGACTCCCTGCATACGCCATTTAGCGCACGGATCCGCGTCGTGAGGGCAACGACTGAAAAGCGACCGTGAAGCGGACAGAGCGACAGGCTGTTGGTTATTACCCCGAGCCGCTGTATATCCAGGTAAACTCTTACCTCAGCTAACAACCACTGACTCGGTGCTCAGCGGGTGAAACTCCTGCTGGACTCCGGCTCGGTTAGCTGCCCCGGGCTGTAAGCCCTCTGAGCTACCATTAGCAGCTAGCTGTTAGCCGTGGAAATCTCAGGCGACTACGCTTGAGATCAGACAGACTGACGTCACAGCACCGGGCTGGCACGGGTCGAACGGGACTTTTAAGGTGCCTGTCCGGTGCTTCTGAGCGGTGTGTTTAGCTAATTGACTAACCGCTAATGAAAGCTCCGAGCTGTAGCCTGGTGCTCCGAGAAACTGTGTCAGGTGTCAAGCATTCAGACCGCCGTGAACTCTGGACCTGATTCATGGAGGAAACTGGTTTTAATGACGTTCGTTGTCCTTGAGGAGCCGATTCGTGTTTCCGCTTCCTGTGACAGGGTTTAAGAACGGCGGAAAGGTGAAATGAATGGGCTCGATGGACATGAATCAGGCAGCAGCAGCTCTCAGAGAAGACACCGGAAGTGTCTGTAGTGTGCACTTCCTGTCAGATCTGCCTGCAGGCTGCAGATCACGGCTGCTGAAGAATGTGTGTCACCCCAAAACTGCCAAGCAAAGTGTGTGTGTGTCGTTCCTTTGTACTTTGAAGCGGCTCACATGTCAGCGATGAATGATTTAACTAAACCGCGATCTTTTCCTGAAGTCATAGTTTGGCTGCTTAAACCTGAATGCAGCCTTCCGGCAACTTAAACTCCACGAACCTGAATGAAACTGTGGAGAGCTGAAAACATCTGGTCCGAGTGGACCGATGAGACTGTCCACATTGTCTAAATTCATACATGAAACTTTCAGAAACGTCTCATTTCCACCATGTTTCTTTAACTGCAGCTCGTTTAATGAGGTCACGTTGTCTCTTCTTCTGTGGTGTGACAAGGGCAATGACTGGAGGCTTCACTCCACCTGCTGTTTATTTCCATTGACAGGAGAGACAGAAAACACTTTCTGTCACTTTCAGTTCAGTTAAACTTGGTTTGACTGTGTATGTGTGTCTCTGCAGACCAGCAGCAGCATGGCGGACGACCTGGATATCGAGGCGATGCTGGAGGCTCCGTACAGGAAGGTGGGAGTCAGTCTTTGCTCTGTGTCAGGTGGAGTCTCAGCCGGACTTTACTGCTCTGAGTCAGTGAACAGCAGCTGTGTGACGACGATCCACATAAAACCACATCAGGACAGACCTGAACGTGGTGCTCTCGTGTCCTCTCTGTGGACTACAGAGTTTCATGTTCTTCTTTCATGAGTGACTGTCTCAGTGTTCTCATAGCTCCCACCTGCTCAGGTAAGGTGTCGTGTGGACCATGAACACGTCACACATGGTTCAGGTGAACATGTTCAGGACTGTGGAGGCCGTCCACACACGTCAGAATACAGCCGCTGTGTGAGAGCAGAGCTCAGAGAGTCAGCGTGTAGTTTGTTAGAACCATTTTCAAAGCTCATAATCTAACCTGATGAAGCAGGTCCAGGATTGGAGTCCGCCCTCATCTGATAATGAATCAGTTCATTGTTTAAGTTGTTTTTGAAACACAAACGTGAATCAGACATGAGGATCGCTGCTTTCATACAAAAGACAAAGATACTGTGATGCTGTCAGACCAAAGACAGCCTGGTGTGGTGGATGGGGACAGGAAATGTCCTCCAGGACTGTCCTCTCACTCACTGCAGCCAATCAGTATCTCTCCTTTGCTGCTTTTCTGATTATTTCAGCTGCAGTTATAAAACAATAAAAACAAACTATATTCCCTGAATGAGAGCTCAGTCCCGCCCCTCTGTCTTATTGGTTGGACATTTCAGAGACTTCAGGATTCAAAGGTCAAAGGTCATCATCATGCTGAGCTCTATGTGATGTGAAGGAGGCGGGACACTTCATGACAGGAAGTGAAAGTGTCTCCATTTGCTCCACATAGAAATCATGTATCATGTATCGACATGACCTCGGTACGATCTCATGTTGGCCAGTGTTCGTGCTGGCTGGACCATGTGTCCTCACTGTGTTCACATCCCTGTGTGGATCATGTTTGTGGCCCCAGAAGAAGACGAAGAATACCACAGGGGAAGCTGCAGACACATTTATGAAGCTCATGTTCAGGACCAGTCTCAGAGTCTCTGAAGTCCGAGTTCAGGTCCAGTTTCAGAGTCTCTGAAGTCCGAGTTCAGGTCCAGTTTCAGAGTCTCTGCCTAGCTTAATGACCTGCTCAGTCTGCTCTCACACAGCTGGTTTGTATCTGCAGACTGCAGCTGTTTCCTGCCTCTGGGCTGCAGTGTTGAGTCTCTGAGCAGTAGAGTCAGGCTGATGATGCTGATGGTGCTGATGATGATGATGATGATGATGCTGATGGTGCTAATGATGATGATGATGATGATGATGATGGCGTTCCTTCACAGACTGTCATGAATAAATGCCCATCTATCTCTCTTTGTAGACTTGCCTAACGATTTCTCACCTCTACTCCCCTGAATGCCAGTGTGATCTGTCACAAACATGAAGGTAGTAAAAAGCCCCCATCATGCATTGCTGTACTGTGGTCCCCATGGTAACATGACTGTGGTTCCCTGATAACTGTAAACTTATCACCTGGTTTTGGCCCGGCCCCCTAGATGAGGGATAGCTGATGATTTTGGGAGATGCAGTGTCAGAGAGCAAGGAGCAGCTGATCATGGGAAGACAACAACACACTGCATGGCTGCTACCAGTGAGTTAGCTGTTAGCTTAGCATAAGAACCATTCTGCATCCCAACTCTGAGCTGGGACACAGAATGGTCAGAAGACAGAGCTGAGGAGGAGCGAGGGTCTGCCATGTTTAGACTCAGGCTTCAGCAGAGACCTGGTCTGGTCTGGTCTGGCCTGGCCTGATCTGGTCTGGTCTGGTCTAATTTGATCTCATCTGATCTGGTCTGATCAGGGATCACGCACCACAGAGCTGTTTGACATGTTTCAGTCTATTAAATCAAAATCTGATATTTAGTTTCCACTCCCACCAATCACTGCACACATGACAGCCGCCCAATCAGAGCTTTGTAGGAGGGATTAACACTGCTTCCACACATTCATCGTGTGTATCATGTCAATCACTGGTTCACCACACAGACTATACAACAGACTTTGAACGCACCTTTGAACCAGTGGCTTCGTGTCACTGGCTGCTGACGAAGAACAAAGGAACCAGACAGAAACCTGCCAGCATGACCAGCATGACCAGCATGACCAGCATGACCAGCATGACCAGCATGTGGCACTGAAGGAGGACGGGAAGTGAAGAATGCTGATTAGTTTAATATCTGTCAAAAAACAAGCCAGTAGACTGCAGATGAGTGTTTCTGTGACAGCGGTTGGGAACAGCTATGAACCAGCCTACCTGCTTCCACTGTAGAGACGATGAAGGTCAAACTGAAGAGTCTTCACAGGACAAACATGCTGAACTGGACGGGCTGCAGGACAAATGGATGAAGTGAACGCTCTTCAGAGGAGTTTGATGCTCAACAAGCAGCTTTCAGAACTCATCCTGACAGTCAGTGTTCTGCAGCAGGTTTGTGCTAAGCTAACAGCTAAGAAGCTGAGACCTCCTTCTGAAGGAGAACCAGTGGAGGAGAGGCTCGTTCCTGCTGTGGAGCTGAGAGCAGCAGACAAAGTCCAACTGTCCAAAGTGTTCGTTTGTCTGAATAATTCACAGAGGTGAAGGAGGAGCTGACCTGAAGCTCAGTGACAGAAAGTGTCCGTGTGATCTGTCCTTCATGGTGGACGTTACCGAGAACTCTGAGCTGAAGCTGAAGCTCCAGCAGCTTCTCAGCTCTCTGCTGCCACATGAGAACCATGTGAAGATGAAACACTGAGCATGTTCCTGCTCTGAAGAACAGAAGCTGCTCTGACCTCTGAACCTGCTGCTGAGCTGAAACTCCTTCAGGTGTTTGGTGAGAAGTTTCAGGACGTGAAGAGTCGACAAAAGGAACCGAACAGATTTACTGTTTGATGAGGAACCAGCTGATGTTTCTGACAACCTGCTGCTGAGAGCAGCTCTGCTCAACACTGACTCAAGACTGACTGAGCCACACCTGGACAACCAGCATCATCATCATCATCGTCATCATCATCATCACCATCATCATCATCATCATCGTCATCATCATCATCACCGTCATCATCACCATCATCATCATCATCGTCATCATCATCATCACCGTCATCATCATCATCATCGTCATCATCATCATCACCGTCATCATCATCATCATCGTCATCATCATCATCACCATCATCATCATCATCGCCATCATCACTACCATCTGACATCAGGCGGCCAACAGAAGCAGTTCCAGCCATCACAGTAGATGTCAGTGTGATGTGTTGTGTTCAGTGGGTCTTTCCCACGGTGGGTAAAAGCCCCCCCCCCCCCGTGTTCTAGTGGAACACCTGGAGGGGGAGAAAGAGAAATGAGCCTAACTGATCTGAGACATGTCAAACTTCCAGGTGTGGTCTGTGAAGCAGGTGAGGGAGTGTCTGAGCTGTAGAGTGCAGGCTGACCTTGGTTCTGGTTTTGGGCTGAGTTGAGTGACTAAAACTCCTGTCTGCTTCAGGGCCCTTCAGAGGCGTCCCAGCACAGCATCCACCCGGCTGAAGAAGAGCTGGACTGTGGACTGTCTGCTGCCGGAGCTCCGCCCACACTGACCCCCCCACACAGAGCCAGGCTGCAGCCACACTGACCCCCCCCCCGCCCCCCTGCAGCCTAGGACTGACTGACTGATCCAGACTGACCTCTGACCTGACCCACCTCCACCCGCCCCCCCACAGAACAGTTTGAATGACTCATTAAATTGTGTTTATATTTTCTCTTGCCCCCCCCCCCCCCACCCCCCACCCCCCCTGAATGTTGCGTCTGCCTCCTCATGCTGTTCTCTGTCGACTGTAGGAGGACACCAAGAACCTGAGTCCCAACGGTCAGGAGGAGCACTCCAAGAGGTACCTGCAGCTTCTGTCTGTCCGTCTGTCCGCCTGTCTGTGTGTCCAACTGTTCACCTTTCTGTCCAGCTGTCTACCTGTCTGTCCTCCTGTCTGTCTCCCTGCCTGCCTGTCTGTGGTGTGTTTGTGGATGAAAGAATCTGATTGGTTGTTTTTTCTTGTGTTCAGAGTAAGCTCAGAACCTGTTAAAGATCAATAATCAGATGTGTGATGTTCGCCGTCGCTCTTTGGTTCATAAATGACCTCAAACATCTCTTCTGATGATTTCTGATCGATCAGTCTTCTGTTTTTGTTGATTAGTTTCCCCGTTAACGATCATTTCATTTGATCTTGGACCGTGAAGCTCTTTGTAAAGTCGATGTCAGTCTTGATTAATCGTTGTTGATTGAGATATTGCTGATGATGTGATGAAGTCCTCCTCCTCCTCCTCCTCAGACAGATGGACGGAGGTTTCAGTCTGTGTCACAGTGGAGGTGAAATGAGGCTTTAAGGTTCCACAGTGACAACTTGGTTCACCAGGTGAATAAACGTCTTCATGGACATGATCAGACGACCGTCACTCTGCTTGAATCCCTGAATAAAGACGTTTCAGTGCCGTGTTCAAGCCATTAGTCGACTGCTATCGCACGACTAACGGTCGACTGAGACTCCTCGCTGACTAACGGTCGGTTCGTTGATCTGAGCTGATCAGATCAGATCGACAGTTTGAGCTCCAGGGTGTCCGTTAGCCGTCGTCTTTAGGTCGAACGAGCGAGGAGGAGGCCTCTGAGCACTCGTCTCTGCAGTTTGAGTGGAGGCCAGCCTCGCTGTCGGACCGCGTTCTGATTGGCTGCTATGTGTTCAGCAGGAAGAAGCGCAGCCGCGACAGGAAGCGCAGCCGGAGTCGAGACAGGAGGAAGAGCCGCAGTCGAGAGCGCAAACGCAGCCGCAGCAGAGACAGACGAAGAAGCCACAGCAGAGAGCGCCGCAGCAGCAGAGAGAGGGGGGGGCGCTACAGAGACCACCACAAGCAGTGAGTCGCTCTGCACTTCCTGTTTACACAGGAATAAATCAGCTGGTTCAGCGATTGATTTTGATCATGTTAAGAACTTCATAATCTGCATCATCGCACTGAGTAATGAACTCGTAAAGCTAGCAGAGTGAGCAGTGAGCTAGCAGTGAGCTCGTAAAGCTAGTAGAGCGAGCAGTGAGCTAGCAGTGAGCTGTTAGCAGAGCGAGCAGTGAGCTTGCTAAGCTAGCAGAGTGAGCAGTAAGCTGTTAGCAGAGCAAGCAGTGAGCTAGCAGTGAGCTCATAAAGCTAGTAGAGCGAGCAGTGAGCTAGCACTGAACTCGTAAAGCTAGCAGAGCGAGCAGTGAGCTAGCACTGAACTCGTAAAGCTAGCAGAGCGAGCAGTGAGCTAGCACTGAACTCGTAAAGCTAGCAGAGTGAGCAGTGAGCTAGCACTGAACTCGTAAAGCTAGCAGAGTGAGCAGTGAGCTAGCACTGAACTCGTAAAGCTAGCAGAGTGAGCAGTGAGCTTGCTAAACTAGCAGAGTGAGCAGTGAGCTTGCTAAACTAGCAGAGTGAGCAGTAAGCTGTTAGCAGAGCAAGCAGTGAGTTTGTAAAGCTAGCAGAGTGAGCAGTAAGCTAGCAGTGAGCTGTTAGCAGAGCGAGCGGTGAGCTAGTTATCTCTGTAGCTAACCTTGTTCCATAGATGGTTGTTTTGATCTCAGAACTGCGAAATATTGACTGCACCTCTGACTGCTCCCTGTTTGTGTTTGCAGCCATCGGCGGTCAAAAAGTAAGAGCCCGATCAGGAAGGAGAAGAGTCCAATCAGGTGAGAGAGTTTATGACCCAATGTTTGTGACAACAAGGACCGCTGAAGGATGACACCGATAGCTTTGTCCGTCTGTCCATCTGCAGACAGCCGATAGATAACCTGACCCCAGAGGAGCGTGACGCTCGGACCGTGTTCTGCATGCAGCTGGCAGCCAGGATCCGACCTCGAGACCTGGAGGAGTTCTTCTCTGCTGTGGGGAAGGTAAACACAGAGTTTGCCCGCATGTTGAGTAGAGACATTTTTATGAGGGCTGTCGACCAATACTGTGGATTTGAAGTGGAAAAGCATCTGTACATTCAACTGACAATATAGAATATTTGAATGTGGGGAAAGAAGTCACGTTTGTCCAGAGTGTTACGATGCTAAAATCACTGTTTCTGTCAATGGAGTCTGGTACTTTGATGAGAGCGACGTCTCAGCTGCTTCCTGTTAAAGCGTATCTCTAGAGGACCCCTCTGTCCATCATGTCGGTTGTCCATAACTAGGACACAAAAACGTGGGAAAATCAGGCCCGGGCCAAACGGGACGAGTCCAGCACCGGCTGGAAACTCGCCATGTCACTTTGATTAAAAATGAAATGCAGATCAAACTGAAATGATCCAATAATTCAGCGGCGCTGTCCAGGACGTTATTTTTGATGATGTCTCAGTCTGTCCGTCTGTGAAAAGATGTTTGAGTTGAAATCAAACACAAGCAGTTTGTCTCTTGTTGTTCTTGTTTTCTTGTATTCAGACATCATTTTGACAGCCCGCTCACAAAGCTCCACCAGGTCGACAATAAACACAGTGAACTTCCTGTAGCTGCTTCACAATAAAAGCCTCTCACCGGTGGAAACCTGTCACACCTGGTTTAGATCTGGCATTGACATATGATCAGTGTGTGGACGTCTCACCTGGAAGAACATGCTGAACACATCAGAAGTCTGTCCGTTCGGGTCCACGCTGACGCCAAAGATGCTGTCGTCCCTCTGCAGGTCCGGGACGTGAGGATGATCTCTGACAGGAACTCCCGCAGGTCAAAGGGCATCGCCTACATCGAGTTTGTGGAGGCAAACTCAGTTCCTCTGGCCATCGGGCTGACGGGGCAAAGGCTGCTGGGAGTTCCCATCATTGTCCAGGCCTCGCAGGTACACACACACACACACACACACACACACACACAGAAGTACCTGTATGCTGATTGGATTTGTTGTGTGTGTGTGTGTGTGTGTGTGTGTGTGTGTGTGTGTGTGTGTGTGTGTGTGTGTGTGTCTGTGTGTGTCTGTGTGTGTCTGTGTGTGTCTGTGTGTGTCTGTGTGTGTGTGTGCAGGCAGAGAAGAATCGAGCAGCAGCAGCAGCCAACAACCTGCAGAAAGGAACATCAGGCCCGATGAGGCTGTACGTCGGCTCTCTGCACTTCAACATCACCGAGGAGATGCTGAGAGGAATCTTTGAGCCGTTTGGCCGGGTCAGACACACACACACACACACGCACACGCACACACACACACACACACACACACACACACACACACACACACACTGTGTATACAGCAGTGGCAGTACAGTGTACAGTGGTAATACTCACATCTTTAGCTCAAGTAAAAGTACAAAAGCACTTGGATTGAAATAACGTGCAGAATGGCCCTTTTTAGAGTAACACATGTAATCAGATTACAGTTACTGATGCATCATGTCTTCATCACTTTAATGTTGCAGCTGCTGAATGTGGAACTCAGTTTCTAAGTACTTCACATACTGTTACTGTGTACAGTTAGCGCTCTGAACCTGCGAAGTACTTGAAGCTGTCTCATGATTGGTCTGTGTGTCGTCTCCCAGATTGAGAGCATCCAGCTGATGATGGACAGTGAGACGGGACGCTCTAAAGGCTACGGCTTCATCACCGTGAGTTCTTTATTGAAGTCTGATTTTTACTTCTCGTCTTTCAATCTTTAAAATGTCACCAGAGGCCAACATGGCGTCTTTAGATGTCTTATTGTGTCAATATTGTGTATTGAGAGGTGGAGTTCACAGTTTTTACTGGTGATGTAACGATAAATCAAATCTGGAGATCTCAAGGTAGAAAAGAGGTTAGGGGACACGCCGGAGCCAAAGTGTTCAAGTCCATCAAAGCCACACTTTAGAGGACCAAGAGACCAACCTGGTGGCAGTCGTCACGAGAACCTTTGTGTTTTTGGGTTGTCCATCTGTCCCTTTCTCCTGATTGGATTGTGGTGGTCAAACGTCAAAGGTCAGCTTCTCTGTGACATCATCCTGTGGTCAGATGCTGAATTGATGACTCTAATTGTGGCATCCACCTTGAAACTGTGCTGCTTGTTTAGATCTTCTGTGCTGCCGTGTTGACAGTCTCTGAGTGAAGACAGCATGTGTCTCAGAGGACTTTATTCACTGGAATCAGACACTTGAATACAGAGAACTTTCACCAACACACACTGAACACTTTGATGAAACTCCTTCACTTCACTGGAGGAAACAGACCGGAGGAGGTGATGCTGGTCTGCTGGGCTGTCAGAGGTTTGGTTTTCATTCAGCAGCAGATCTTTAAAGCTCTCCTTCCTGTCAGCCAACTGTCAGTCACCTGCCCATCAACCGTCAGCCAACCGTCAGTCAGCCGTCCATCGACCATCAGCCAACCGTCAGTCACGTGTCCATCTGCTGTCAGTCAACCATCCATCGACCATCAGCCAACCGTCAGTCACGTGTCCATCAACCATCAGCCAACCGTCAGTCACCTGCCCATCAACCATCAGTCAACCATCCATCGACCATCAGCCAACTGTCAGTCACCTGCCCATCAACCGTCAGCCAACCATCAGTCAACCATCCATCGACCATCAGCCAACTGTCAGTCACCTGCCCATCAACCGTCAGCCAACCGTCAGTCAGCCGTCCATCGACCATCAGCCAACCGTCAGTCACGTGTCCATCAACTGTCAGTCAGCCGTCCATCGACCATCAGCCAACCGTCAGTCACGTGTCCATCAACCGTCAGTCAACCGTCCATCGACCATCAGCCAACCGTCAGTCACCTGCCCATCAACCGTCAGTCAACCATCCATCGACCATCAGCCAACCGTCAGTCACCTGTCCATCAACCGTCAGTCACGTGTCCATCGACCATCAGTCAACCGTCAGTCACCTGTCCATAGACCATCAGCCAACCGTCAGTCACCTGTCCATCAACCGTCAGTCACGTGTCCATTGACCATCAGCCAACCGTCAGTCACCTGCCCATCAATCATCAGTCAACCATCCATCGACCATCAGCCAACCGTCAGTCACCTGTCCATCAACCGTCAGTCAACCGTCCATCGACCATCAGCCAACCGTCAGTCACGTGTCCATCGACCATCAGTCAACCGTCAGTCACCTGTCCATCGACCATCAGCCAACCGTCCATCAACCGTCAGCCAACCGTCAGCCACGTGTCCATCGACCGTCAGCCAACCGTCAGTCACGTGTCCATCGACCATCAGCCAACCGTCAGTCACGTGTCCATCAACCGTCAGGCACCCGTCAGTCACCTTTCTATCAACCGTCAGCCAACCGTCAGCCACGTGTCCATCGACCGTCAGCCAACCATCCATCAACCGTCAGTCACGTGTCCATCGACCATCAGCCAACCGTCAGCCACGTGTCCATCGACCATCAGCCAACCGTCAGCCACGTGTCCATCGACCATCAGCCAACCGTCAGTCACCTGTCCATCGACCGTCAGCCAACCGTCAGTCAGCCGTCCATCGACCATCAGCCAACCGTCAGTCACGTGTCCATCTGCTGTCAGTCAACCATCCATCGACCATCAGCCAACTGTCAGTCACCTGCCCATCAACCGTCAGCCGACCGTCAGTCAGCCGTCCATCGACCATCAGCCAACCGTCAGTCACGTGTCCATCAACCGTCAGTCAACCATCCATCGACCATCAGCCAACCGTCAGTCACCTGCCCATCAACCGTCAGTCAACCGTCCATCGACCATCAGCCAACCGTCAGTCACCTGTCCATCAACCGTCAGTCACGTGTCCATCGACCATCAGTCAACCGTCAGTCAACCGTCCATCGACCATCAGCCAACCGTCAGTCACCTGTCCATCGACCATCAGTCAACCGTCAGTCACCTGTCCATCGACCAACAGCCAACCGTCCATCGACCATCAGCCAACCGTCAGTCACGTGTCCATCGACCGTCAGCCAACCGTCAGTCACGTGTCCATCGACCATCAGCCAACCGTCAGTCACGTGTCCATCAACCGTCAGGCACCCGTCAGTCACCTGTCCATCAACCCTCAGCCAACCGTCAGTCACCTGCTCATCAATCATCAGTCAACCATCCATCGACCATCAGCCAACCGTCAGTCACCTGTCCATCAACCGTCAGTCAACCGTCCATCGACCATCAGCCAACCGTCAGTCGCGTGTCCATCGACCATCAGTCAACCGTCAGTCACCTGTCCATCGACCATCAGCCAACCGTCCATCAACCGTCAGCCAACCGTCAGCCACGTGTCCATCGACCGTCAGCCAACCGTCAGTCACGTGTCCATCGACCATCAGCCAACCGTCAGTCACGTGTCCATCAACCGTCAGGCACCCGTCAGTCACCTGTCTATCAACCGTCAGCCAACCGTCAGCCACGTGTCCATCGACCGTCAGCCAACCATCCATCAACCGTCAGTCACGTGTCCATCGACCATCAGCCAACCGTCAGCCACGTGTCCATCGACCATCAGCCAACCGTCAGCCACGTGTCCATCGACCATCAGCCAACCGTCAGTCACCTGTCCATCGACCGTCAGCCAACCGTCAGTCAGCCGTCCATCGACCATCAGCCAACCGTCAGTCACGTGTCCATCTGCTGTCAGTCAACCATCCATCGACCATCAGCCAACTGTCAGTCACCTGCCCATCAACCGTCAGTCAGCCGTCCATCGACCATCAGCCAACCGTCAGTCACGTGTCCATCAACCGTCAGTCAACCATCCATCGACCATCAGCCAACCGTCAGTCACCTGCCCATCAACCGTCAGTCAACCGTCCATCGACCATCAGCCAACCGTCAGTCACCTGTCCATCAACCGTCAGTCACGTGTCCATCGACCATCAGTCAACCGTCAGTCAACCGTCCATCGACCATCAGCCAACCGTCAGTCACCTGTCCATCGACCATCAGTCAACCGTCAGTCACCTGTCCATCGACCATCAGCCAACCGTCCATCGACCATCAGCCAACCGTCAGTCACGTGTCCATCGACCGTCAGCCAACCGTCAGTCACGTGTCCATCGACCATCAGCCAACCGTCAGTCACGTGTCCATCGACCGTCAGCCAACCGTCAGTCACGTGTCCATCGACCATCAGCCAACCGTCAGTCACGTGTCCATCAACCGTCAGGCACCCGTCAGTCACCTGTCCATCAACCCTCAGCCAACCGTCAGCCACGTGTCCATCAACCGTCAGCCAACCGTCAGTCACGTGTCCATCGACCATCAGCCAACCGTCAGTCACGTGTCCATCAACCGTCAGGCACCCGTCAGTCACCTGTCCATCAACCCTCAGCCAACCGTCAGCCACGTGTCCATCGACCATCAGCCAACCGTCAGTCACCTGTCCATCGACCGTCAGCCAATCTACTGTCCATCAACCGTCAGCCAACCGTCAGCCACGTGTCCATCGACCGTCAGCCAACCGTCAGTCACCTGTCCATCGACCGTCAGCCAACCGTCAGTCACCTGTCCATCGATCATCAGCCAACCGTCAGTCACCTGTCAGTCTCCTCATCACCTGAAGAAAAATAAAGTGATTCATGGGATTAGTTGAGTTGAAAACCTGCTCAGTTGACATCAGGTGTGTCTTGAATGCAGGTGTGTCCTCAGAGCAAGCTGTGTCTAAGGGTAAAAAAGGTGAACTTTTCATTGCTGTGGAGTGAATCAGATTTGGGATCAGAAGCCATCCTGCACAGTCTCATGTTTACCTGCAGGATTACAGGTGTTGCACATCCTGGAGACATGAATTGAAAAGATGGAGAGATGAAAAAACACCTGGAAGAATGTGATTCATTCAGAAACAGACGTTTGTGTTTGAACGAGACCAAATAAGAACTGTTAAATGCAGACAAGGTTTGTTTTTCTGCACGGATCAATGACAATGACTGACTGTCTGTCTGTCCCTCTGTCTGTCCCTCTGTCTGTCCGTCCGTCTGTCTGACTGACTGACATGTCTGTCCGTCCGTCCGTCCGTCTGTCTGTCTGTCTGTCTTCCTGTCTGACTGACGTGTCTGTCCCTCTGTCTGACTGTCTGTCCCTCTGACTGTCCCTCTGTCCGTCTGTCTGTCCATCCGTCTGTCTGTCTGTCTGTCTTCCTGTCTGACTGACATGTCTGTCCCTCTGTCTGACTGTCTGTCCCTCTGTCTGTCTGTCCGTCTGTCTGTCTGTCCGTCTGTGTCTGTCTGTCCGTCTGTCTTCCTGTCTGACTGACATTGTCTGTCTGTCTGTCTGTCTTCCTGTCTGTCTGTCTTCCTGTCTGACTGACATGTCTGTCTGTCCGTCTGTCTTCCTGTCTGACTGTCTTCCTGTCCGTCCGTCCGTCTGTCTTCCTTCCTGTCTGACTGACATGTCTGTCCCTCTGTCTGACTGTCTGTCCCTCTGTCTGACTGACATGTCTGTCCGTCCGTCTGTCTGTCTGTCTTCCTGTCTGACTGACATGTCTGTCTGTCCGTCCGTCCGTCTGTCTTCCTGTCTGACTGACATGTCTGTCTGTCCGTCCGTCCGTCTGTCTTCCTGTCTGTCTGTCTGTCCGTCTGTCTTCCTGTCTGTCTGTCCGTCCGTCTGTCTTCCTGTCTGTCCGTCTGTCTTCCTGTCTGTCTGTCCGTCTGTCTTCCTGTCTGTCTGTCTTCCTGTCTGACTGACATGTCTGTCTGTCTGTCTGTCCGTCCGTCTGTCTTCCTGTCTATCTGTCCGTCTTCCTGTCTGTCTGTCCGTCTGTCTTCCTGTCTGACTGACATGTCTGTCTGTCTGTCCGTCCGTCTGTCTTCCTGTCTGTCTGTCCGTCCGTCTGTCTGTCTTCCTGTCTGTCTGTCTGTCTGTCTGTCCGTCCGTCTGTCTTCCTGTCTGTCTGTCCGTCCGTCTGTCTTCCTGTCTGTCTGTCCGTCTGTCTGTCCGTCTGTCCGTCTGTCCGTCTGTCTTCCTGTCTGTCTGTCCATCCGTCTGTCTTCCTGTCTGTCTGTCCGTCTGTCTTCCTGTCCGTCCGTCCGTCTGTCTGTCAGTTTGCAGATGCAGAGTGTGCTAAGAAAGCTCTGGAACAGCTGAATGGCTTTGAGCTGGCGGGTCGGCCGATGAAGGTGGGTCATGTGACAGAGCGGACCGACGCCTCCACGGCTTCGTCTTTCCTCGACAGCGATGAGCTCGAACGCACCGGCATCGACCTCGGAACCACCGGACGGCTGCAGCTGATGGCTCGACTGGCCGAGGGTGAGAGCACGTTTTGTCCCGCTGTGACGTCCACCTGCTGATGTCCACCTTTAACATTTGTGTGTGTGCGTGTGTGCGTGCGTGTGTGTGGGGTTTACCTGTGAGCAGGTACAGGTCTGCAGATCCCTCCTGCAGCTCAGCAGGCTCTGCAGATGAGCGGAGCGATCGCTATCGGAGCCATGGCCGCTGTGTCAGGTACGTCCTCAGGTGAAGGCTGCTGTGTCTGCAGCGTGGAGCTCAGGTGTAATGTATGTGTGATGTTGCAGACAGGTTTAAATAAAGTTTTAAAGTAAGTGTGTGTGTGTGTGTGACCAGGTATTTATCACGTTGTGGGGGCAAAACTCTGTTTACACAGTCACATTGTGGGGACTCACCTGCCTTATGGGGACAAAATGCAGGTCCCCTTAATGTAAATCATGAAATGTCAGGGTGCAGACTGAGGTCAGGTCAGGTCAGGTCAGGTCAGGTCAGGTCAGGTCAGGTTAGGTTGGGTCAGGTCAGGTTAGGTTGGGTTGGGTCGGGTCAGGTCAGGTCAGGTCAGGTCAGGTCAGGTCAGGTCAGGTCAGGTCAGGTTAGGTTGGGTTGGGTCGGGTCAGGTTAGGTTGGGTTGGGTCGGGTCAGGTTGGGTACAGGGTGAGGAACAGGCAGATAGTGGTTATGGTTAGGCTCGAAGGAAATGAATGGAAGTCTATGTAATGTCCCCACAAGTTCGCAACTGGACTTTGTCAGTTTGTCTTGGAAGACGTTTCGTCTCATCCGAGCAGGCTGCATCAGTTCATGCGCACCAGACCAGATAGGACAGCTCTCGTCCAATGAAATGGTGTTAGGTTCAAGTATTTATCCTCTGAGTGAGGCCAACCCCCAAAACCAAGGATGGTATCACTCCATTGTGAGGCAGACGACCCCCCATTAATGCGGGCAGGGTGCGACCTTCCCCGCTTTTTATCCTCAGAGGAGTGTGCTTCCTCCTCGAGCTGCAGGTAAACAGCTGAGTCTGGACCTGAACAGTCAGCTCTTCTGTGCTGTGCCATGCGTCTGCTCAGCGGCTGTTTGTTTCCCCAGTATATAAGTCTGTCCTTTCATCTCTGCCAAAGAGATTCAAAACTCAGCCTCTGAAAATAAACAAAGCCGTCCACACATGGCTCAAGGAGCCCCCCAATGACAAGAAAGGGACTCTAACGAGGCAGACGACTGTCGCTGACACCCAAAGGTCGCACCCTGCCCGCCTTAATGGGGGGTCGTCTGCCTCACAATGGAGTGATACCATCCTTGGTTTTGGGGGTTGGCCTCACTCAGAGGATAAATACTTGAACCTAACACCATTTCATTGGACGAGAGCTGTCCTATCTGGTCTGGTGCGCATGAACTGATGCAGCCTGCTCGGATGAGACGAAACGTCTTCCAAGACAAACTGACAAAGTCCAGTTGCGAATGATTGAATGCCCTGAAGCTCCCCACCAGTGATAAAAACACAACGTGTGTGTGTGTGTGTGTGTGTGTGTGTGTGTGTGTGTGTGTGTGTGTGTGTGTGTGTGTGTGTGTGTGTGTGTGTGTGTGTGTGTGTGTGTGTGTGTGTGTGTGTGTGTGTTTCAGCTGCCATGAATCCGGCCATGAATCTCAACATGAACATGAACTCAGCAGCTCTGAATCTTCCCTCTCAGCCGCTCGCCACCCACTGCTTCCAACTGTCCAACATGTTCAACGCCAACAGGTAAACACACCTGTCTGCCTCTGTCTCTGCCTGTCTGTCTCTGCCTGTCTGCCTCTGTCTCTGCCTGTCTGTCTCTGCCTGTCTGCCTCTGTCTCTGCCTGTCTGTCTCTGCCTGTCTGCCTCTGTCTCTGCCTGTCTGTCTCTGCCTCTCTGTCTCTGTCTCTGTCTGTCTGCCTCTGTCTCTGCCTGTCTGTCTCTGCCTGTCTGCCTCTGTCTCTGCCTGTCTGTCTCTGCCTGTCTGCCTCTGTCTCTGCCTGTCTGTCTCTGCCTCTCTGTCTCTGTCTCTGTCTGTCTGCCTCTGTCTCTGCCTGTCTGTCTCTGCCTGTCTGCCTCTGTCTCTGCCTGTCTGTCTCTGCCTGTCTGCCTCTGTCTCTGCCTGTCTGTCTCTGCCTGTCTGTCTCTGCCTGTCTGCCTCTGTCTCTGCCTGTCTGTCTCTGCCTCTCTGTCTCTGTCTCTGTCTGTCTGCCTCTGTCTCTGCCTGTCTGTCTCTGCCTGTCTGCCTCTGTCTCTGCCTGTCTGTCTCTGCCTGTCTGCCTCTGTCTCTGCCTGTCTGTCTCTGCCTCTCTGTCTCTGTCTCTGTCTGTCTGCCTCTGTCTCTGCCTGTCTGTCTCTGCCTGTCTGCCTCTGTCTCTGCCTGTCTGTCTCTGCCTGTCTGCCTCTGTCTCTGCCTGTCTGTCTCTGCCTGTCTGTCTCTGCCTGTCTGTCTCTGTCTGTCTGCCTCTGTCTCTGCCTGTCTGTCTCTGCCTGTCTGCCTCTGTCTCTGCCTGTCTGCCTCTGTCTCTGCCTGTCTGTCTCTGCCTGTCTGTCTCTGTCTGTCTGCCTCTGTCTCTGCCTGTCTGCCTCTGTCTGTCTGCCCCTGTCTCTGCCTGTCTGCCTCTGTCTCTGCCTGTCTGTCTCTGCCTGTCTGCCTCTGTCTCTGCCTGTCTGTCTCTGCCTGTCTGCCTCTGTCTCTGCCTGTCTGTCTCTGCCTGTCTGCCTCTGTCTCTGCCTGCCTGTCTGTCTCTGCCTGTCTGTCTCTGTCTGTCTGCCTCTGTCTCTGCCTGTCTGCCTCTGTCTCTGCCTGTCTGCCTCTGCCTGTCTGCCTCTGCCTGTCTGCCTCTGTCTCTGCCTGTCTGTCTCTGCCTGTCTGCCTCTGTCTCTGCCTGTCTGCCTCTGTCTCTGCCTGTCTGTCTCTGCCTGTCTGCCTCTGTCTCTGCCTGTCTGTCTCTGTCTGTCTGCCTCTGTCTCTGCCTGTCTGTCTCTGCCTGTCTGCCTCTGTCTCTGCCTGTCTGCCTCTGCCTGTCTGTCTCTGCCTGTCTGTCTCTGCCTGTCTGTCTCTGTCTGTCTGCCTCTGTCTCTGCCTGTCTGTCTCTGCCTGTCTGTCTCTGCCTGTCTGCCTCTGTCTCTGCCTGTCTGTCTCTGCCTGTCTGTCTCTGCCTGTCTGTCTCTGTCTGTCTGCCTCTGTCTCTGCCTGTCTGCCTCTGTCTCTGTCTGTCTGCCTCTGTCTCTGCCTGTCTGTCTCTGCCTGTCTGCCTCTGTCTCTGCCTGTCTGCCTCTGTCTCTGCCTGTCTGTCTCTGTCTCTGCCTGTCTGTCTCTGCCTGTCTGTCTCTGTCTCTGCCTGTCTGCCTCTGTCTGTCTGCCTCTGTCTCTGCCTGTCTGCCTCTGTCTGTCTGCCTCTGTCTCTGCCTGTCTGCCTCTGTCTGTCTGCCTCTGTCTGTCTGCCTCTGTCTGTCTGCCTCTGTCTCTGCCTGTCTGCCTCTGTCTGTCTGCCTCTGTCTGTCTGCCTCTGTCTCTGCCTGTCTGTCTCTGCCTGTCTGCCTCTGTCTCTGCCTGTCTGTCTCTGCCTGTCTGCCTCTGTCTCTGCCTGTCTGTCTCTGCCTGTCTGCCTCTGTCTCTGCCTGTCTGTCTCTGTCTGTCTGCCTCTGTCTCTGCCTGTCTGTCTCTGCCTGTCTGCCTCTGTCTCTGCCTGTCTGTCTCTGCCTGTCTGTCTCTGCCTGTCTGTCTCTGTCTGTCTGCCTCTGTCTCTGCCTGTCTGCCTCTGTCTCTGTCTGTCTGCCTCTGTCTCTGCCTGTCTGTCTCTGCCTGTCTGCCTCTGTCTCTGCCTGTCTGTCTCTGTCTCTGCCTGTCTGTCTCTGCCTGTCTGTCTCTGTCTGTCTGCCTCTGTCTCTGCCTGTCTGCCTCTGTCTGTCTGCCTCTGTCTCTGCCTGTCTGTCTCTGTCTGTCTGCCTCTGTCTGTCTGCCTCTGTCTGTCTGCCTGTCTGTCTGCCTGTCTGTCTCTGCCTGTCTGCCTCTGTCTGTCTGCCTCTGTCTGTCTGCCTCTGTCTCTGCCTGTCTGTCTCTGCCTGTCTGCCTCTGTCTCTGCCTGTCTGCCTCTGTCTGTCTGCCTCTGTCTGTCTCTGCCTGTCTGTCTCTGCCTGTCTGCCTCTGTCTCTGCCTGTCTGTCTCTGCCTGTCTGCCTCTGTCTCTGCCTGTCTGCCTCTGCCTGTCTGTCTCTGTCTCTGCCTGTCTGTCTCTGCCTGTCTGCCTCTGTCTCTGCCTGTCTGTCTCTGCCTGTCTGCCTCTGTCTCTGCCTGTCTGCCTCTGTCTCTGCCTGTCTGTCTCTGCCTGTTTGTCTCTGTCTGTCTGCCTGTCTGTCTCTGCCTGTCTGCCTCTGTCTCTGTCTGTCTGCCTCTGTCTCTGCCTGTCTGTCTCTGCCTGTCTGCCTCTGTCTCTGCCTGTCTGTCTCTGCCTGTCTGTCTCTGCCTGTCTGCCTCTGTCTCTGCCTGTCTGCCTCTGTCTCTGCCTGTCTGTCTCTGCCTGTCTGCCTCTGTCTCTGCCTGTCTGTCTCTGCCTGTCTGTCTCTGCCTGTCTGCCTCTGTCTCTGCCTGTCTGTCTCTGCCTGTCTGTCTCTGCCTGTCTGTCTCTGCCTGTCTGCCTCTGTCTCTGCCTGTCTGTCTCTGCCTGTCTGCCTCTGTCTCTGCCTGTCTGCCTCTGTCTGTCTGCCTCTGTCTCT
Organism: Chaetodon trifascialis; assembly: GCF_039877785.1. Classification (NCBI taxonomy): domain Eukaryota; kingdom Metazoa; phylum Chordata; class Actinopteri; order Chaetodontiformes; family Chaetodontidae; genus Chaetodon; species Chaetodon trifascialis. Next base: position 282,172 of record NC_092058.1, on the reverse strand, counting down.
GCCTGTCTGCCTCTGTCTCTGCCTGTCTGTCTCTGCCTGTCTGTCTCTGCCTGTCTGCCTCTGTCTTGCGTGTCTGTCTGTGTTTCCTGCCTGTCTGGCCTGTATCGTCTCTTAAACTGTCCATCAGTCCTCTTCAGCTCGTGTGTGTTGGACGCCGTCTTAACGAGTCGATGGCGTCGCGTCTGAAATGCTGTGACCGATTTCCTGAACTCGTGTCGTCGTGTTGAAGCTGAAAGTAGTGAAGCGTGTCGGGTTCACCAGGTGTTCTTACCTGCCGCTGTGTTTCAGTGAGGAGCCTCCTGGCTGGGAGGTGGACATCCAGCACGATGTCATCGAGGAGTGTAACAAACACGGAGGAGTCGTCCACATCTACGTCGACAAGAACTCTGCAGAGGTACACGCCCACCCCCACCTGTGACCCAAACACACTCAGCTGCAGGTGTGTCAGCGTGTTTCATGTCTCCGCTGCACCTGGCAGGTAAACCAGAGAGGACGGAGAGGTCCGGTCACTGGACAGCAGTCGTCCATCCTCTCGATGCGTCCGTGAGGCTGAATGTGACACCCTGAATGAAATCTGTAACGAGCTTGTGACGTTTAAAACGTAAATCTGTAAATATCTGCTGATTCTGACGTTCAACACGTCTCACAGACTGAAAGATGTGGAACGCTCCAGAAACACCCGTTTGGATCATTCCACAGGTAAACAGGCTCATTGGTAACAGGTGAGAGCATCATGGTTGGGTATGAAAGAGGCGTCCTGGAAAGACTCAGTCGATCATAGAGGATGGAGAGAGGCTCACCTCACCTGGATTGTTGCCCGTCACGTCCTCCTGATTCTGGTTTTCATGTTGACCTCTGCTTGTTTCAGGGAAATGTCTACGTCAAGTGTCCATCCATCCCTGCTGCTATGGCTGCCGTCAACACTCTGCACGGAAGGTACTTTGCTGGTAAGACTTTCTGTCTCATGACACGTGCTGTGGGCCAATCAGAGAGCAGCTCTGATGTCTCTCCTGTTGTTTCAGGTAAGATGATCACAGCGGCGTACGTCCCTCTGCCCACTTACCACAACCTGTTCCCGGAGTCCGCCACTGCCACGCAACTGCTGGCCCCACCCCCACGACGATGACTCACAACACAACACTGCCCTCTGAATGGACACTGGAGTTTAGAGTCCACCCCTCTTTTATAGCCTCTTCTAATATTGGTTGATATGAAGAGTCAGTTTCCTTTCTGTTCATCATGTCTGAGAATGCGTTTGCCTTCCTAGGATGGCGAAGTCGTGATCCTCCCTATTCTGCTTTTGATTGGCCAGTACTGGTTGCTGTCATTTCATGGGTTCGTTAGGTTTACGCATGAGGAGGGATGATTGGCGAGGGATGATTGGCGAGGGATTTGGGAAAGCTAAAGCCGATCGGAGGCAGAGTAGGGTAGGCCATGCCTTGGCCGTCCTAGGAAAAAAAGACACTGGGACGCTGATTGTTTTACTTCCTGTTTACTTCCTGTTTGGTCCTGTTAATTCTCATTAGCATTTCTGGGCGTGGCTTCCACCCAGTTCCGCCTGTTTAAAGGATGGTCCAATGTTTGAGCTCTGTGAGCTGTGAGGGGGCCGGCTGATGACGAAGGTGCTGCCAGCTGATTGGTTCGTTTGAAGCCATTTGGTATTAAATGTTTTCTAATCAAGAATTTGATTTTGTAAAATCCTTGATTAAATTTTATTTTGAAGTCACTGTTGCAGCTGTGTCTTCTTCTGGTGACAGGAAGTGTCCATGTTACATATGTACAGGTAGCATGCTCACTGAGAATACTGGGCTCTGATTGGCTGGATGGAGTGGGTTCACTCACCTGTGGGCACGTGTGTGTTTGCAGATTTCAGGCTGAATTTGCCTCTCAGTGAACAGCAGAACGTTTTCGAAGACTCACAGTCAGAGACATCCTGGACCTGCTGTCCATCAACACCAATGAGACGGACACAAAGCTTCACCTGTGTTATTTTGACAATAAAAAATGGTTCATAATGAAGAGGCGGAGTCGACGTAACACCTGCGCACGTCAGTCATGAAACATTCACTGACTAGAAATCTGAAGACAGACGCAGCGTTTGTCTTACTGTCTCTGAAGCTGTAACGCAGGTACATGTGGCAGCAGGTGAGGACACCTTGTCCACCACAGCTCCATTTCTTCAGAGGGATGCTGGGGAAGACAGACAGTCTGTCTTCATCCCTCTGAGGACGACACGGCAGCATTAGGTCCTTCACTATGTCCTTTGACTCGGTTCAGCTCTATATGGAAAGTGTCCTGAGACAACCACTGCTGTGATTTGGCGCTATACATGTAAAACTGAATTGATGCGTCTGTCTTCAGTCAGTATTAATGCTGATTGACAACTCTGGCCTCTAACACACACACACACACACACACACACACACACACACACACACACACACACACAGTCATCAGTGCAGAGCCAATAGAGGCGCAGCAAGCTGTCATGTGGTCCGACTGGACCAGTTTTTGGACTGCGAGATATGGTCCTCTGCACAGAGCGTCTGCTCCCGCATGCAAGAGGTGAAACGTCTCCATGTTTCTACAACCGAGTCCAGCAGCGTCCACATCACTGGAAACTCAAGACAGAGAAATTAGAACCACTTCAGGCAAACTTACCTGAAGACAAACTGAAGTGGGACTGTACAGACGGTAACTAGATTTTTCACCCACAAATAGGAACTGATGAACTGCAAACAACACTAAACCACCAATGAGTACGATGCATGAAACAAACGGTCGTCATGTCTGTAAGCTGCTGTATGTCAATGTGAAGGTGAAACACATTGAGGCCAGCAGGTCAGTAAAAACTAAACGAACTGTTAGGATCAAATTGAAGAAAACGAAGGTGAGTGCAGGAGGATCCGTCACGGTTCCCCTCCAGAAATCTGGACATGTCGTGCTTCTTTCAACTCAAACGAATCTCTAAAATCTTTTTCGTCTCCTTCTTATTCACATCAGCTCAGTTAGTTATTTGGGCTGCCTTCACTGATATCAGCGGGTGGCCAAAATGCAATCTTAATTTGGAGCAAAAAAGAAAACGACATCTGAACCAAAAGTGTGTTTTTATTTAAAATCAAATGACAAAAGGAAACAGGAGAGGAGGTGCGAGCATGTGACAAAGTTTTGCATATAAACAAGTTACGCATCTGTCACCTGAGCAGGTAAACTCCTGCAGGTGTTCTGACTACAGGTTGGGCTCGTTCAGGTGGATGACGGTGATGGTGATGTCATCGCGGTACCTCCTGGCCAGCTCTGCCGGCAGGCTCAGCATCTTGGCCAGACGATTTGGTGCCACTGCTCCATACCCATCATCCCCGAGGGCGTGGCGAAGCAGGTGGGTTGCAGCGTTCTGGTCCTCCAGCACTGACAGAACCCGCCCCCTTCTCTCCAGCAGGAGGCGCTGCAGGCTGCCCAATGTCATTCCCACGCCAGGAGTTATGGGTCTCTGCTGCTGAAGGCCTGAACAGCAACGAACCGCTTCCACTGTTTACACTCATACTGACAGTTCAACTGAATTCATCATGTACAATTGAACTGATTCGACTAGATTAGCACCAGCAGCTTCATTAACTCCTGGTGACGAACTTCATTTGCCACCAAATCAGAATCAGAATCAGAAATACTTTTAAAATCAAGTCATACAGACAGCAAACAATATATGAGTCACCTAAACCTTCCAGACCTTCCCTCTGTGATAAAGCTTACAGTTAGGGCTGGCTCAGGCTGGCCTTGGAGCGAAATATGACACATGCATACTATCCTATACTACATGAGCTATTAATGCATGTTACTAACTCGACGTCTTCTCTCTCTGAGTCTGAGGATCTGCTGGACCTGCTCAGACCCTCTGCTGCAATTCTTATTGTTGTTGTTACCACCATTATTACCACTTTGTTTACCGTTACTTTACATGTCTATGTGGAACTCACATTGTGCTACTGTACTGTATGTTTTCTCTCTCTCTGAAGCCTGATTGACTTCTACAGGAAGAACTCCTGACAAATACAACAGGTCATGGTCCTGCTCTGTGATGCCTTATAGACCTGATGACAATATGTTGCTTCATGTGGTCTAAAGTCTCAGTAGTCAGACCTCCTTATTACCTCACAAACCAGAATACAATCCAGAACAGGTAAAGCTTTTCCTATTGCCCCCCTTCCACTGGAAGTCCAAACTGCTCTTACATAAACATATCCAGATCCAACATCAATTTTTTCTCTTGCTGGCCAATGATTTGGAAGTTCTAATTTCAGTGTGTACATTCCAGTTTAGGTTAAACGCAGATGTTCAGTTTACTGGATAAGTAGTGACAATCTTAGTTCTCTAACCTGTCAGTTGTTGCCCCACCAGCTGTACGACTGTCTGTCGGTGCATCAGCTCCCAGAGTCCGTCAGTGGCCAGGACAAGGAACTTGTCAACAGGTCTGATGCGGTGTTGGGTGACCTCTGGCTGAGCACTCAGGTAGGGTGGGGTCAGGTAGTGTGGTGGCAGTGCCCGGACGAACTCACTGACTGCAGACAGGATGTCTGGTCTTGCTTCGTAGACTCGACTCAGCATCTCTGCACTCCATTTGAAGCGGACATCGCCAAATGCCCTGAAGGGCAGCAGCTGACCCAGCAGACGATCATGGCGGACCACCGTTCTATGCTCCAAAGGCGGGTGTTCCCCCAGAATCCTTTGCAACTCATCTGGGTTCTGTGCATTGTGGTCATTGGAGAGACTGACCACTGACCAGCACCCACCCGGCTCCTGGACACCCAGTAGGGCCCGACTGTCACCCAGGTTAGCCACATGAAGGACCCCGTTGGAGATGTGTGTGACACAGGCTGTGCAGCCGGACAGTGCCACCCGGAGGGGTGAGGACAGAGAGAATGCCTCCCCAGGGAGAGACACCCTTCTGTGGACAGAGAGAGAGAGGGTTCCAATGAAAACTCTGAGATGAGAAGCCAATGGATCCAGCAGCAGGATCGAGCAGATCAAGTGAAGTTACACCTTGTTTAAGTCTCTCTTTGTGTTTCTTGGCTGAGCTGTTGTGGATGGATTCCACCTGTAGTCACATGCAGATTATGTCACATGACTGCCAGAACGAAGATCCTCCAACCAGCCCGCCGAACAAGAACATCAGCCCTGATACATTCAGTGAGAACCTTTTTTAAAATGTTCTCTTGGTGTAATCTGTGCTCACATTAAATATAGCCGGGTTAATGTTGGGTAAGGGTTTTGGTTAAGTTGGTGGTTACAGTCAATAAAAAGGTGAACATTAATTGCAGCCTCTTTACAAAATTGGGATGTCAATACAGATGTTCATCTGCCATCCCAGCCTCAAGAGTCTCGAGGTGCTTTCTGACAGCAAGTGGCTGCTGCTGCCACTTCCATCGCTTCCAATGTGGACAGGACAGCAGCCGTGCCACCAAAGCACTTTTTCAGTGCTGTGAGAAGAGACATGATACATGAGGGTGGTTTTTAATTATTCAGCTACAGACAACAATCAGAAGAGAAACAGTCTGGTTTTCCAGTCTGAACCATTTTTTTATTATTATTGTAATTCCTTCCTCCCAGCATGCTTGCTAAAACCCTTGCAGATGATCCAGAATCCGCCTGGTCTTTAACCAGCCCAAACGAGCACATGCCACTCTGCTGTTCATATCCCTCCACAGGCTCCCATTTGCTGCCTGCATCAAGTTTAAGTCCTTGATGCTTGCCTACAAAATTACCACCAAAACCACTCCGACCTACCTGAACTCCCTCATTCAGGTCAATGCTCCCTCCCTTGGAGCCTGGTGTTGCCAGCTCAAAAAGACCCTAAGTCTCTAGCTAGACTCTTTTCTTCTGTGGTTCCCAGGTGGTGGAACGAGTTACCAAACTTGATTCGTTCTGCAGAGTCCCTCTGGATCTTTAGAAAAAGACTAAAGACCAAACTCTTCACCAAACACCTTCTTTCTTAAAAAAACAAAACTCTGTTCACTCTATGCATCACTTTGTAGCACTGTCTCGTAGCACCTATGTCCAGTTGGACTAGAAAGTTGCCTTGGGGACTTATTCTTGTTGTTCTCTCCCGTCTAGAACCGCTTATTATGTATGAAAATCTCATATGTATGTCACTTTGGATAAAAACATCTGCCAAATGACAAATTGTAATTGTAGTTGAATACATTAGCAAAACTTGCCATATTGCTGTCAGAGTGCTGACAGAGTCCTCTATGTTAAGCTACAACCTGCTCTGTTTATCTGTGTGAGCAGATTCTGATTATAGTCGGTGGGAAGCAGCAGTCTGTGACGGCACAGAGTTTGGCTGCAGTGGTGGAGTTGCTTCCTGCTGCCACAGATGAAAAATACAGAATCTTGCAGCTACTCACCGTCAGAGAGCACCTTTAATGTCCACCAGCTTACTCTGAACCTAAACTGATCACAGAATCATTGAATGATTAACATAATATATTAGTTATGGACATAAATAGGATAGCGGACTGAGATCTTGGACCACTTTTACAAGAACTAGAGCACCTGTAAGTTCAGGTGCATCCTCTGGCTCTGCTTTTGTTTCCTCTTCTTGAACATAAATTTGGTCTGTCATCAGGTGGTGGTCCTGAATCCAAGTCCAGGTCCTCTCCAGTGGGAAGAACTGCAGTTGGTTTGTATTTAATAACATGAGACCTGAATAGAATATCTGATGTGTTTTGTTCTGCATTTGCCCTGGAGCCTGTAGATTGTTGTCGGGAGTAAGGTTTGTATTTTTAAAAACCTGTAGTCTTTCCCGTAGCTTTTTCATGATGGTCACTATATGCACTATATATTTTATCTTCTTTTAAAAAAAAAGGATTTTCTTGTTCACAAGAACAAGGACAAACTGCAGCAGCAGGACGTTTTATTTTGACGGGAGAGAGAGGTGAGGCTTCAGAATCCAAACCTGTCTTTTATCTTGTATATCAATGAAACTGTGGCTTTAACTTTGTTTGACTGAAAATGTCCGGAGTCGGCAGAAAGAATGAGACCACAGAATGAACACCTGGGCGAGGACATGGACAGGTGGACTTGGGCCTCCACAGAAAGGTCATAGTCAAGGCGACGGAAAGCATTGACCAGTGCTGATGTCACCCTGGTGCTGTCCTGCAACCATTCAGAGAGGAGACAAATCATGACATGATGGCATGGGAAAGCATTAAAACTGCGTTCACTTCCTGTCAGAGGAACGGACGGATGAGGACTCAGGACGTCAAACCTCACGATATTTGAATAATGAATCAAACATGAAAATCATAGCTATCAGTTCTTCCTCTTGAATCTGAAGAAGTCAGACATCTTCTCTGTCTGGGACAGGTAAAGGAACTCTTCTCGACAGAAGAAACAGTTCCACAAATGCTGCTGAGTGTTTTCAGTATTTCAACACAAACTAAACATCCAAATCTGGACAAATCAAACCAGAACTATCTGACTGCAGGGACGGGGGTTGACTGAGGTCCGGTGTCCTGGTCAGAATCAGGTACTGAAATGTTTGTCTGCTCTCACCTGATACCGGAGATCAGCTAATAGCAGCTGGACAGGTCAGTACCTGCTTCAAGAACTGAATGTCAGGCTTCACACACATTTAATGGCCAGATTTTCTGAGCATTGTCGTCCCCTTAAGACGTCTTCACAGGTCCACGTGGTTCCCAGTAATTAATGAGTCTGATCCAAAATATATTCACTCTAATCAGGTTTGCTGGAGTCCCTTTGGACCTGGTGTTTTGTAAAAATGAATATATGCCTGCATTGGGTTCAGGCGGGTTTTCTATTGATTCATTTTTTGGTCCACAGATTTGGACCAGTGAAGACCTCTAGTCTGGTTGATTGATTTGATTCTCCATGTGTGGATGCCTGTTTACCCCCTCCTCCTCCTCCTCTTCATCTTCGTCCTCCAGTCTCTCCTGCCAGTAGTTTCGGAGACTGTTGAAGGAGGATGCTCCTCCGTCAGGGCAGCTGTGGTCTTGGGGGTGTTTATGCCACTCCAGCAGCGGTGGTACGGCCCGTTCCTCCTCCACTGCCCGTTCGAGCTCCCACAGCGTTCTCCGCGGCAGCATTGCTACGGCGATGTAGTAGAAGAGCCTCTGGCTGACGGCGTGAGCGCACGCCGACCCTGCATGGCCATCAAACACACCAAACTGCACGCCACCACAGCCCGCCAGGCACGTAGCGCTGCTCCGACGGTCCTCACCGGGGTGGTTGGATGGCAACATGTTACTATGGAAGCCCAGGACACCATGGGAAGCAGCTCCTCTGGGGAAGGTGTGACTGTATTCATTGGCCTGGCAGCAGACAGACAGATCAGTTTGACTGGTTGATTTGACACTTTGAATGATGGATTTTCTCACCTTTAAGATGCAGTTGATCTGAGCCGAGCTCATCTGTCCCGCCTCCTGCCCCATCCTGTGCTTCCTGCTCCCACTGCCTGCTGGGTAATGGAGTCTGGAGAGCTCAGGGGGAGGTGGAGGGGAGGAGAGGGAGCGGCATTGTCGGAGCTTAAACTTGCAATGTATGCTGAAAGTTCCTGTTTTTCCCAGCATGGCTGCTCAGCAGGGTAACCAGCAGGGGAACTTGCAGGGGAACAGGCTGGAGAACCAGCAGAACAAAGCCTGAGAAGAATCAAGAAAAGCATCAGCAGTGATCAGCTGAGCTAAATGTCTCCTAACAGTGACATAAGACAACCCTCTGCTGATCCACAGCATAGTGTTCAGATTTAACCGTACTGGTAATTTTCAAATCCCATGTGTCCATGCGGCTGACGATAAATGCTGCTTTTTTTTCTCTGGTCTGTCTTTATTGATCTCTCTGACCAAACCCTGTGCTGCCTTCACTGCCCTCACTTTTTCCTCTGCTGCTTCTCTCTCTCGAGCACTTCCAGCGACAGTATCAGTTTCTGCAGCACAGAGAGGTTTCCGTCTGGGCGAAGCTGGAAAGCGTTTTTCTCTTCTGAACATGTTTTTACGCGTCTTGAATCTTCCTTGGTGTTGCGGCTCTGGCTAAAAGCTGGACAGATAATAAGTGAAGCTGAACTCACCGTGTGTTGGTGGAGCTGCTCGGTTGGAGGTTAACTCTTCGTCCTACCCTCAGTTGAAGGTTTGTGGCTCTGAAGCAGGTCGGTCCTTTTCACCACCTTTTCAGGCGGCTGTACTGCTGCTGGTTGTTCGTATGCTCCGTCAGTCGTTGTCTGTTTCTGCCTGTGACCTTTGACAGCTTTCATATCTCAGTCGGTAATCAGTGATCCATAAACTCCTGTTGCTGGCTGTGAAGCCGCCCCCCGACTGTGTTTGTTTTGTTTTAATTTAACAGAAGAAGAAGAGAAACCGCCAAACTGGAATACTGGAAGAAGAAGAGTGGCTGTTGAAGAGTGCACAGATTCAGGACAGAAAACCAGCCCACAGGTGTGACTTCACCAAAGCCAAGAACACAACAAGTCTCCAGAAGTGGATTCAACGAGAGCAATAAACTTAAGTCAGGCCATTAAAGGTCCAGTGTGTCGGGTTTAGTGACATCTAGTGGCGAGGTTGCAGATTGCAACCAATTGAGTACTCCCCGCCTGACCTTCCCTTTTGGTGCCCTGCCTACGCCCGACCTGTACACCCTGCCGAACCCTGAGACGGTCCAGCGGAGGAGCAGCGACCCCCAGAGGAGCAGCCGGCCGGGTGGAGGAGTGAACCGGCGGAGGAGGTCTGACTGTTTACTGGAGAAACTACGGCTCACAGTCCGCTGAATCAGGTCAAACCTGAAGAAATCACCCGCTCAAACACACTCCGGTCACTGAAGACGTCGAGCTGGATGACTTCTGCTTGAACCCTCCTCTAATCTGAAGGCAGACGAAACCATTTCATCGTACAGCTCCCACTGACTTTCCAGATGTTAACAAGAATGACACTAAAGAAATATCCACCATGTTACAGTCACATCTGTCACAATGGAAGTCAATGGGAAGAAGTCCTCTACAGCCGTGTGCGTCACATGATGCAATGTTATAACAACACGTTCAGCCACTGCGCCAAACTGGCTTCAAAGCCTGCCACACTTCCTGGGGACACGATAAGTCAGCAACATGACGTCATCAGGGTGTCCTGAGGTCATCAGGGTGTCCTGAGGTCATCAGGGTGTCCTGAGGTCATCAGGGTGTCCTGTCATGAGTGAATGAACGTTAATTTCACAACTGAGACGCCAGAGTTCGTTTTTAACTGCTGCTGTACAGGACGTGTGCGTGTCACAGTGTGTATGTGGGTGGTTTGTGGGTGGGCGTGTCTGTGCGTGTGTGCGCGCGTGTCACTGTGTGTGTGTGGGTGGGCGTGGCTGTGTGTGTGTGTGTGTTTGGATGGTGCCGTGTGCAGACCGCGTGTGGCGCAGAGGACAGAGAGCAAACACACTTTCAGGCGCTGAGGTGAGTTTTTGATCTCCGGCCGGTCAATCCGCTCTTTTCCCCCGGCAGCAGGTCCACCGTCACCGCGCTGCGCTGCCGCTCCGTCCCGGTGACTCAGACGGAGAGGAAGCGCGGCGGAGCGGATAATCTCCCGCGGTTTATTCCGCTGTGGAACATATGCTAACCTGTTAGCATGCTAGCTGACAGCACGAGAGCGCCGGGCCTGCTGACAGGCCGCCTCTCCTCACACGCACAGCGGGACACCAGCGGGGCCGAGGCGGAGGACGGACTCTGTCAACCCGCCTGAAGCGGAGTTCATCCCGCAGCGACTGCCGCGTAGACCCGCCTGCAGGCGGCGTGAGGCGGCCAAAAGCAGAAACAACATACAACCAGAAGTGACCGTAACGATCTGGACCGGGATCATGATCGAGTCCGGTTCTCTGTGGTCCCACATTAGAAGTTTGTCTCAGCTGCTTTCAGCAGACTCGCGCTCCACCTGAGCGCACGCGGTCGAAATAGTATTACAGGTGCAGATTGATTTATTTCAGGTGAGTGTGTTCAGTCCTGCTGGCCTCGAGTCCAACAACACGGATTCACATGTCCGAGTCAACAGTGTGTGAACGAGTCCTCCACCTGAGGATCACCTGGAGTGTCTGTCACAGTCTGCTTCTCTGTTCGCCTGAGCTGCAGTCACGGACAGGTGAGACTTCAGGTGAAGCTGTGACACAGCCTGGCTTTCTTTGAGTCGGCTCAACAAAACCTGAAACTCCAGTCAGACATGTTGGTCTCAGCACGTCTTTGTTCGCCAGGTGTTCTTTGTCAGGCGCTGCGCGTCACTTGACGCTTTGCACTATATGGACCAATCACGTGCTGCTTCCTTCAGGGAAGAGGAACAGGTCGTCGTAATGGAGGGAGGTGGAGAGTATGAGCAGGTATCACAGCCACGGCTCAGTCTGACACTGAAAACATCAGACTGGAGCTGGATTCAGGTCTGAGGCGTAAGGTTTGGGGGGTAGTGGTGGAAGAAGTATTCAGATCCTTTACTGCAGTAAAAGTACTAATACCACGCTGAAAATACTCCACTCAGTCCTGCATTCAAAACCTGACTGAAGTAAAAATAAATAGACATCTGAACTTCTTTATATCCTGTTGGCTGCTTTAGTCTACATCTAATCTAATCTAATCCGATCTAATCTAAGGCATCATATTCTAGAAGACATGGCGTCTGCGGCGCAGCCGTCCTGTCAGAACCACATATCTCCAAAGAGCGTGACGAGCTCAGAGAAACAGGCTGTTTTCAGCTTTGTGACGATGCTTTTTCAGCTGATCCAAGAGGCTTTTAAAGAGTGAGTTGAGCTGAAGAAGACATGAAGGAGCTCTTCATCCTTCAGTTCAGCGCTAACATTCAGCATCCACACAGCTGGAGATACGAGCTTTTCACCGGACAGGAAGGAGTCTGAAGGTGTAATGGAGGAAAAGTTGTGAGCTGCGGTGGGATGAAAACCTGAAGACAGGCGAGACATTTAAAGACAGTCTGCTGAAGTCACAGCGTGGTGCGTTCGAGTGCTGTAGGAGATGATGTACGTGTGGATGTGGGCCGGGACCTTCAGACTGTCTGTCATCATGTTTTCACTGACAGCTGCAGTCACACGTTCACACATCTGGAACACATGCAGTGTTGCATTGTGGGATTGGAGGGAAACAGGGGTTGATGTTGGACTCAACTGTCAACATACGGAGCGCTCATTTACACGTCTGTCCATCTGCCTGTCTGTCTGTCCGTCCGTCTGCAGCCGTCGCCGTGGTGATGAGCAGTACTGACCGTTTCAGTGGTGGCCGTGGCGGTCACTGGGCGAAGAACTACCCGAGCGCCGGTCGAGGGCGAGGGAAAGGCCGCGGCCGAGGTAAGGGTGACGCCAACGCATCATACGACATCATACGATGACGTGTTCACGATAACTGTCAGACCAACACAGAGCAGCTGCTCTGTAAAGTACAAGTACCTCATAAAGTACTTCAGCGCAGTATTAAGAGTACTTAGTTTGTGCCTCCTTCAGCAGATGAATGAATGAATGAATGTTCCCTAGTTCGTTTGCTTGTTTCTCAGTGAAACAGATCAAAGAGTGAATTGATGGTTTCAGATTCTATTGATCAGCCTGATCAATCGACTCACCGGATCAATCGCAGTCTGATCAACGTCTCGACCTGCCTGTTTCAGATCTGTTCTGCTATCGCTGTGGAGAGCCGGGACACGTCATCAGAGACTGTCCGAAGACTGAGGATGGTGAGGACACCCACAGAGACAGAGACAGACGGAGACACAGATTCACACACAGAGACAGAGAGAGAAGACTTAAGTAACTCAGACTTAACTAACCCAGGATTAAGACTTAAGAAACCAGGACTGAGACTTTACCTGTTTAGGAATACTAACCCAAGACTCAGACTTTACCAACCCAGGACTAGATTTTTACTAAGCGGGGATAAACAGGTTCAGACCAGCAGGATAAAGAGGTTTCCTAGATAACCCTGAACTGTCAGAGATAATCCTGCTGTAGTTGTGGATTTAGGTAATCCTGCTCTCAGGCTCAGTCCTGGACTGGAGGGGGTTTGAGGCCAGGTCTGAGTGCACTGCGAGAGCTCCTGTTGAATATGTTGTGATGCTCATGAAGCTGCGCGTCGTCCCCGCAGCCTGTTATAACTGTGGCCGAGGAGGTCACATCTCCAGGGAGTGCGAGGAGCCGAAGAAGGAGCGAGAACTGCGAGAGCCGGTGTGCTACAACTGTGGGAAGGCCGGACACATGGCCCGGGACTGCAGACAAGCCCCCGAGCAGAAGTGCTACTCCTGCGGCAGCTTCGGACACATCCAGACGTGCTGCGAGAAGGTCAAATGCTACAGGTGAGCCAACATCTGCAGGAAAACTAATGCTACAGGTAAACTAATGCTACCTGTAGGCTAATGCTACCTGGAAGCTAATGCTATCTGTAAACTAATACTGGCTTTAAGATAATGCTACCTGGAAGCTAATGCTACCCTGAAGCTAATGCTATCTATAAACTAATACTACCTTTAAGATAATGCTACAGGTGAGCTCACTGCAGTGGATCTAACTACAGCAGACTGGTTCAGTTCTTGGTTCAGCTGGAGCCTCTTTGGTGTGTGTTGTACTCACTGGTTCTCCAGTGAAACCAGTGTAACAGTGTCAGCAGTGTTAGCAGTACATGTCTGTGCCGCAGGTGTGGAGAGATCGGCCATGTTGCTGTTTCCTGCCAGAAGGCGGCGGAGGTGACCTGCTATAAATGTGGGAAGTCGGGTCACATACTCAAGGAGTGCATGTTCGAGAACACCGCCTAGCTGCCAGCACCACCCCCACCCTCTTTTATCTTTTCTTTCTTTCTCTTTATGCATTCCCTGTGATCCTCTTCTTCTCATTGGTCCAGAGGCCTGTCAGTCAGCCTCACAGCAGCCAGTGGGAGCAGGCGGGGATGCAGAAGGAGCGGACGCTACAAAGCAAAAACCTTTCTGCTGCATTTCTAAAAGAGACAACAACATTTGTGTTTTTAGTTTGGTAGCGGTGTCATGATGTACAAAACTTTCTTTAAGAAATCTTTCTGCCCAGCTGATTGGCTGAGAGGGTAGAGTGATTGAAAAGTAAGCCCCTCCCCTCTTGTCTACAGTGGGCGGGGTTTTAATGGAGGGAAAATAAGTGGCAGAAGTTTCTTTCTTCCATCATGGTGATCACGTTTCTTTTCTTCTTCTGGACAAAACTCAGTTTGTCTGGAAGAAGAGATTGGCTCCGACGCCAGCAAGTCAGTCACCTAAAGCCAATCACCTCGCAGGTCTGGCCACGCCATTGCCACACGAGGAATGAACGAGCCAATCAGAGCAGGCCATAGCAGACAACAAAAAGAGCATTAATAATTATTTTAAAGGTGCATTTTGTTGCTGTTGGAGCACCTCACTGATGGAGGTAAAAACTAATTACAATAATAAAACAGAAAAAACAATTTTGTTTGTAGAGACGAGAATGTTTTCTCAATAAAATCCAAATGCTATTTTTGTACAATATATCACTTAGAGCTACTGTAAAAATGTAATTTGGTTGTACTGCAGACTGTACGTTTCACCTGACAATAAAAACGTGGAGGGGGAGGAAGAGGAGCGGAGACACACCTGTCCACTTTATTCCACAACACACGAGAAACGTTCGCTCAGTCCTTTGTTTCTGCTGGTTTGATTTTTTCAGGGTTA
>NC_092058.1:245000-262500 GCF_039877785.1 Chaetodon trifascialis | reverse complement strand
CCTCCTTGTTTTCCTCTTGTTTTCCTCTTGTGTTCCTCTTGTGTTCCTCCTTGTGTTCCTCCTTGTTTTCCTCCTTGTTTTCCTCTTGTGTTCCTCCTTGTGTTCCTCCTTGTGTTCCTCTTGTGTTCCTCCTTGTTTTCCTCTTGTGTTCCTCCTTGTGTTCCTCCTTGTTTTCCTCTTGTGTTCCTCTTGTGTTCCTCCTTGTGTTCCTCCTTGTTTTCCTCTTGTTTTCCTCTTGTGTTCCTCTTGTGTTCCTCCTTGTGTTCCTCCTTGTGTTCCTCCTTGTTTTCCTCGTTTTCCTCCTTGTGTTCCTCTTGTGTTCCTCCTTGTTTTCCTCCTTGTTTTCCTCTTGTGTTCCTCTTGTGTTCCTCCCTGTGTTCCTCCTTGTGTTCCTCCTTGTTTTCCTCTTGTTTTCCTCTTGTTTTCCTCTTGTGTTCCTCCTTGTGTTCCTCCTTGTTTTCCTCTTGTTTTCCTCTTGTGTTCCTCCCTGTGTTCCTCCTTGTGTTCCTCCTTGTGTTCCTCCTTGTTTTCCTCTTGTGTTCCTCTTGTGTTCCTCCTTGTTTTCCTCTTGTTTTCCTCCTTGTGTTCCTCCTTGTTTTCCTCTTGTTTTCCTCTTGTGTTCCTCCTTGTGTTCCTCTTGTGTTCCTCCTTGTGTTCCTCCTTGTTTTCCTCTTGTTTTCCTCTTGTGTTCCTCTTGTGTTCCTCCTTGTTTTCCTCTTGTTTTCCTCTGTGTTCCTCCTTGTTTTCCTCTTGTGTTCCTCTTGTGTTCCTCTTGTTTTCCTCTTGTGTTCCTCCTTGTGTTCCTCCTTGTGTTCCTCTTGTGTTCCTCCTTGTGTTCCTCTTGTGTTCCTCTTGTTTTCCTCTTGTGTTCCTCCTTGTGTTCCTCCTTGTGTTCCTCTTGTGTTCCTCCTTGTGTTCCTCTTGTGTTCCTCTTGTTTTCCTCTTGTGTTCCTCCTTGTGTTCCTCCTTGTTTTCCTCTTGTGTTCCTCCTTGTGTTCCTCCTTGTGTTCCTCTTGTGTTCCTCTTGTGTTCCTCCTTGTTTTCCTCCTTGTGTTCCTCCTTGTGTTCCTCCTTGTTTTCCTCTTGTTTTCCTCTTGTGTTCCTCTTGTGTTCTTCCTTGTTTTCCTCTTGTGTTCCTCTTGTGTTCCTCCTTGTGTTCCTCTTGTGTTCCTCCTTGTTTTCCTCTTGTGTTCCTCTTGTGTTCCTCCTTGTGTTCCTCTTGTGTTCCTCCTTGTTTTCCTCCTTGTGTTCCTCTCTGTGACTGCCTTGAGCTTTTTCTAGTTCAGTATCTAGTTATCATCAGAGTTATCCATGTTTTTAGGAGAGTCTCTGTCTGTCTGTCTGTCTGTCTGTCTGTCTGTCTGTCTGTCTGTCTGTCTGTCTGTCTGTCTGTCTGTCTGTCTGGCCTGTCTCTCTGACTCTCTGACCTGTCTGTCTCTCTGACTCTCTGACCTGTCTGTCTCTCTGACTCTCTGACCTGTCTGTCTGCAGGAGAGGAGACCTTTTCTGGCGTCAGAGTGCAGTGAACTTCCCAAAGCTGAGAAATGGAGACGACAGGTAAACAAACTGAAGTATTCGCTCCACTGTCTGTCTGTGTGTCTGTCTGTCTGTGTTTGTCTCTGTCTGTCTGTCTGTCTGTCTGTCTGTCTGTCTGTCTGTCTGTCTGTCTGTCTGTCTGTCTGTATTTGTCTCTGTCTGTCTGTCTGTCTGTCTGTGTTTGTCTCTGTGTGTCTGTCTGTCTGTGTTTGTCTCTGTCTGTCTGTCTGTCTGTCTGTGTTTGTCTCTGTCTGTCTGTCTGTCTGTCTGTTTGTCTCTGTCTGTCTGTCTGTCTGTCTGTCTGTCTGTCTGTCTGTGTTTGTCTCTGTCTGTGTGTCTGTGTCTGTCTGTTTGTCTCTGTCTGTCTGTCTGTCTCTGTCTGTCTGTCTGTCTGTCTGTGTTTGTCTCTGTCTGTCTGTCTGTCTGTCTGTCTGTCTGTCTGTCTGTCTGTCTGTCTCTCTGGTTAAGGTAGGCCTGGGCGATATATCGATTTTTTCGATTAATTCGAATTTTTGCTGTGGACGATTTAAAAAAATAATAAATTTGAGTTTTTCTCCTCTTGCTACAACGCGCCTTTTGCCCCCCAGGAGTTTCCGTAGCCAGGAGCTCCCTCCCCCCTCCCCTTTTGTTTCTTTTGCAGAAATGCACACACACACAGCAGCAACATGGCTATCGCTAATGCGAGCGAGTAATGAGTAATGAGTTGGTGCTGGTCATGCTGTCTACGTCTTACAACACATGTATGTTTCGCGCCGGGGAGGCCTGGCTTTGTAAGGTCGATGTTCCATATTATGGAATAAAACTGTTAGGTGAAATCCCAACTTCTCCGCCCGTCGACTCTCTGAGCTAACTCACCAACCGGAGCCTCCGCTAACTGCTAATCCTGCTAGCCTCTCTGCCTGCACCTCGCTCGTCACACAGTGGTATGGAACTGGTTTGGGTTTGCAGCAACAGATGTGGAACAGGTGACTGCACGCTGCAAAGTTTGTCTGAAGCCATAGCAACAAAAGGCAGCAGCACAACAAACTTATTCCAGCATGTAAAACAGAGGCATGCCGCCGAGTGGGAGAAAGGCCAGTCTTTACGAGGGAACCAGACCGCTACAAGCAACAAACCTTTCTGATAACAAAAGAGCAGCTTGCACTCTAATTCCCAGAGGGAAATAGGGGTTACCTTAAGTTTTTGATCAAATAAAAGCAAAACTTGCTTTGAATTATCTCTGTCATTTGTACTTATTGTCTTCTTTAAAAAGTAGGAAAAAAAAATCTGAAAAAAATCGTAACTGGAGTTTTTTGTGAAAAAATCAGAGATTTTATTTTTAGGCCGTATCGCCCAGCCCGAGGTTAAGGTGAAAAAAATGTAAGTCTATGTAATGTCCATTGATGAAGTGGAAACCTAATGTGTGTGTGTGTGTGTGTGTGTGTGTGTGTGTGTGTGTGTGTGTGTGTGTGTGTGTGTGTGTGTGTGTGTGTGTGTGTGTGTGTGTGTGTGTGTGTGTGTGTGTGTGTGTGTGTGTGTGTGTTTCAGATCATCAGTGAGGTCTCAAAGAAAGTGGCTCAGATCCAGAACGGTGAGTGTGATGACAGGAAGTGACGCTCATTCAGTCATTTCAGACATTTTTATCCAAAGTGACGTACGTATGAACTCACACACCGATGGAGCAGCACCGGGGGACAGAGGGCAGAGGACAGGGATCGAACCACCGACCTCCTGATCGATGGACGGCCGCTCTGAGCCACAGCCGCCCTGCATTCATTTACCTGTCATTGACTGCAGCCATCAGCTGTCTGTCTGTCTGTCTGTCTGTCTGTCTGTCTGTCTGTCTGTCTCTGACCTGTCTGTCTGTCTGTCTTTCTCTGACCTGTCTGTCTGCCTGTCTCTGACCTGTCTGTCTGTCCACCTGTCTCTGACCTGTCTGTCTGTCTTTCTCTGACCTGTCTGTCTGTCTGTCTGTCTGTCTGTCTCTGACCTGTCTGTCTGTCTGTCTCTGACCTGTCCGCCTGTCTCTGACCTGTCTGTCTGTCTTTCTCTGACCTGTCTGTCTGCCTGTCTCTGACCTGTCTGTCTGTCCACCTGTCTCTGACCTGTCTGTCTGTCTTTCTCTGACCTGTCTGTCTGTCTGTCTGTCTGTCTGTCTCTGACCTGTCTGTCTGTCTGTCTCTGACCTGTCCGCCTGTCTCTGACCTGTCTGTCTGCCTGTCTCTGACCTGTCTGTCTGTCTGTCTCTGACCTGTCTGTCTGCCTGTCTCTGACCTGTCTGTCTGTCTGTCTCTGACCTGTCTGTCTGTCTTTCTCTGACCTGTCTGTCTGCCTGTCTCTGACCTGTCTGTCTCTGACCTGCCTGTCTGTCTTTCTCTGACCTGTCTGTCTGCCTGTCTCTGACCTGTCTGTCTTTCTCTGACCTGCCTGTCTGTCTTTCTCTGACCTGTCCACCTGTCTCTGACCTGCCTGCCTGTCTGTCTCTGACCTGTCTGTCCGCCTGTCTCTGACCTGTCTGTCTGTCTGTCTGTCTGTCTGTCTGTCTGTCTGTCTGTCTGTCTGTCTGTCTGTCTCTGACCTGTCTGTCTGTCTGTCTCTGACCTGTCTGTCTTTCTCTGACCTGTCTGTCTGTCTGTCTGTCTGTCTCTGACCTGTCCGCCTGTCTCTGACCTGTCTGTCTGTCTGTCTGTCTGTCTCTGACCTGTCCGCCTGTCTCTGACCTGTCTGTCTGTCTGTCTCTGACCTGTCTGTCTGTCTGTCTCTGACCTGCCTGTCTGTCTGTCTGTCTGTCTGTCTGTCTGTCTGTCTGTCTGTCTGTCTGTCTGTCTGTCTCTGACCTGTCTGTCTGTGGTCTGTCTGTCTGTCTCTGACCTGTCTGTCTGTCTGTCTGTCTGTCTGTCTGTCTGTCTGTCTCTGACCTGTCCGCCTGTCTCTGACCTGTCTGTCTGTCTGTCTGTCTGTCTCTGACCTCTCCGCCTGTCTCTGACCTGTGTGTCTGTCTGTCTCTGACCTGTCTGTTTGTCTGTCTGTCTGTCTCTGACCTGTCCGCCTGTCTCTGACCTGCCTGTCTGTCTTTCTCTGACCTGTCTGTCTGCCTGTCTCTGACCTGTCTGTCTGTCTCTCTCTCTCTCTGACCTGTCTGTCTGTGACCTGTCTGTCTGTCTGTCTCTGACCTGTCTGTCTGTCTGTCTGTCTGTCTGTCTGTCTCTGACCTGTCTGTCTCTGACCTGTCTGTCTCTGACCTGTCTGTCTGTCTGTCTGTCTGTCTGTCTGTCTGTCTGTCTGTGACCTGTCTGTCTGTCTCTGACCTGTCCGCCTGTCTCTGACCTGTCTGTCTGTCTGTCTCTGACCTCTCCGCCTGTCTCTGACCTGTCTGTCTGTCTGTCTGTCTCTGACCTGTCCGCCTGTCTCTGACCTGCCTGTCTGTCTTTCTCTGACCTGTCTGTCTGTCTGTCTCTGACCTGTCTGTCTGTCTGTCTGTCTGTCTGTCTGTCTGTCTCTGACCTGCCTGTCTGTCTTTCTCTGACCTGTCTGTCTGTCTGTCTCTGACCTGTCCGCCTGTCTCTGACCTGCCTGTCTGTCTTTCTCTGACCTGTCTGTCTGTCTGTCTGTCTGTCTGTCTGTCTGTCTGTCTGTCTGTCTCTGACCTGTCTGTCTGTCTGTCTCTGACCTGTCCGCCTGTCTCTGACCTGCCTGTCTGTCTTTCTCTGACCGGTCTGTCTGTCTGTCTGTCTGCCTGTCTGTCTCTGACCTGTCTGTCTGTCTCTGACCTGTCTGTCTGTCTGTCTGTCTGTCTGTCTGTCTGTCTCTGACCTGTCCGCCTGTCTCTGACCTGTCTGTCTGTCTGTCTCTGACCTGTCTGTCTGTCTGTCTGTCTTTCTTTCTCTGACCTGTCTGTCTGCCTGTCTGTCTGTCTCTGACCTGTCTGTCTGCCTGTCTGTCTGTCTCTGACCTGTCTGTCTGTCTGTCTCTGACCTGTCTGTCTGTCTGTCTGTCTGTCTGTCTGTCTGTCTGTCTCTGACCTGTCCGCCTGTCTCTGACCTGTCTGTCTGTCTGTCTCTGACCTGTCCACCTGTCTCTGACCTGCCTGTCTGTCTTTCTCTGACCTGTCTGTCTGTCTGTCTGTCTGTCTGTCTGTCTCTCTCTGACCTGTCCACCTGTCTCTGACCTGTCTGTCTGTCTGTCTGTCTGTCTGTCTGTCTGTCTGTCTGTCTGTCTGTCTGTCTGTCTTTCTTTCTCTGACCTGTCTGTCTATCTGTCTCTGACCTGTCTGTCTGTCTGTCTCTGACCTGTCTGTCTGTCTGTCTGTCTGTCTGTCTGTCTGTCTGTCTGTCTTTCTCTGACCTGTCTGTCTGCCTGTCTCTGACCTGTCTGTCTGTCTGTCTGTCTCTGACCTGTCTGTCTGTCTTTCTCTGACCTGTCTGTCTGCCTGCCTCTGACCTGTCTGTCTGTGTGTCTCTGACCTGTCCGCCTGTCTCTGACCTGTCTGTCTGCCTGTCTCTGACCTGTCTGTCTGTCTGTCTCTGACCTGTCTGTCTGTCTTTCTCTGACCTGTCTGTCTGCCTGTCTCTGACCTGTCTGTCTGTCTGTCTCTGACCTGTCTGCCTGTCTCTGACCTGTCTGTCTGTCTGTCTCTGACCTGTCTGTCTGTCTTTCTCTGACCTGTCTGTCTGCCTGTCTCTGACCTGTCTGTCTGTCTGTCTCTGACCTGTCCGCCTGTCTCTGACCTGTCTGTCTGTCTGCAGCTGGTCTCGGGGAGTTCAGGATTCGGGATCTGAACGATGAGATCAACAAGCTGCTGAGAGAGAAAGGTCACTGGGAGGTTCGGATCAAAGAGCTGGGAGGACCCGACTATGCTGTAAGTGATGTCCTAAACCAGTGACTGTACTGGAACCAGTAACTCTACTCTGTGTGTGTGTGTGTGTTTCAGTGAGTTATTGACTCTGTGTGTGTGTGTGTTTTAGCGAGTGGGGCCGAGGATGTTGGACCATGAGGGGAAGGAGGTTCCAGGAAACCGAGGATACAAATACTTCGGAGCGGCCAGAGATCTGCCCGGAGTCAGAGAGCTGTTTGAGAAGGAGCGTACGTAACTCTGTCGCCGCTCTGTTTTAAATCACATGTCCATCGCTGTACTCTTGTCTGATTGGTCCTCACTGATCATGTGACTCCCAGCTGCCCCGGCACTAAGGAAGACGAGGGCGGAGCTGATGAAGGACGTGGACGCAGAGTATTACGGCTACAGAGACGAAGACGACGGAGTGCTGCTTCCTCTGGAGATGCAGTACGAGAAACAAGGTAGATCAGCAGAAAACTCGCCGCGTATTCTTTTTATCAAACTGAGAAACATCTTCATCTTTTAGGCTCCAGTTCTGCTTTCAGAGACTTTAGGAAGCAGATCTCAGCCTGCGTCCGCGACGCGGCGCTCTCGTCTTTCAGATCAGATGGCGTCTGACCAATCAGGGCTTTTTACAGCCAGGAGGACAGATGCAACAAAAGGCATCAGATTCAAATCAGGCATGTTGTGGTTCAACCACCGGGGGGCGCTCACGTCACATGACGTTCAATCCAGATGGAGGACGGGAAGTGGAAAACACAAAGGACGAGATGAAGAAAGTTCTTACCGGACGAGTTTGGAGGATGAGTAACAAAAAGAAAATCAGATCATCTGTTGGATGAGAGTCTGACGTTATGAAGACGAGCGAGTCTTTTCAGACGTCGTTCTGCTCCAGAAAACAAATGAGAGCAGGTAAACAACTTCCTGTTAGCGGTTGGTCCAAGACCTCAGTACCAAACTGCTCCAGGATGACTGTCGTAGGTTTTATCGTCCTGAGGATTAATGATTAACGAGCAGCAAACGTTCAGCGCCGCCGTGCTGAATGTGACGTTTACGTTACGCTTGTTTGCTCGCTAAGGTCCAATGAAACGCTGCTAAAGGTGAGGATCGTCCCGAAACAAGACGGGTACGTTATTTATGCTCGGACGTCGACTGTGAAACCGTTAATGCTGATTTAACAAGTGCTGAAATCTGTCAACATTTAAAACAACAGCTG
The DNA here is from genome assembly GCF_039877785.1 of Chaetodon trifascialis. NCBI lineage: Eukaryota > Metazoa > Chordata > Actinopteri > Chaetodontiformes > Chaetodontidae > Chaetodon > Chaetodon trifascialis. The sequence continues at coordinate 254,935 of NC_092058.1, read as the reverse complement.
ATGTTGGAAGAAGAGAAGAAGAATCCTTTTTTAATCACTGACAACACGCAGAGTTCAGAGTCAGAAGCTGCACACGCCGGCTTCCTGAAATTATTCCTCTGCTTTTGACCCATCCTGGTTGTCCTTCAATATACCTTTATTTGTCCCGCAAGGGCAAACTCCAAATTCCTTCCTCCGCGGCAGACCAGGAGCGGTGGGCCGCCCGCCGCCAGCTGCCCGGGGACCAGTTTCCTTGGTCACCGTTGGTCAGGTGGTGATCTTCCCTAACCCTTCTTTTTATGGAGGATACCCCAGGTGAACATGGGGAGAACATGCAAACTCCACACAGAAAGGCCCCTTGAAGGCATGGTGGAGGACACGCCCACAGCGTCCACAGCGTCCACAGCGCCCACAGCGTCCACAGCGTCCACAGCGACCCACAGCGCCCACAGCATCCACAGCGTCCACAGCGCCCCAGACCAGAATCGAACCCGGGACCATCTAGCTGTGAGGCGACAGTGTTACCACCGTTCCACCTAACCATTAAATCGTTTCCACCATTAGCCGACTCGCCTCCTCCTGACCGCACACAGTTAGTGCGACTGTTTTTAAATTTCCTGTCAGTCTCTTGCATTTCTCACCCTCGTGAGCAAAAGAGGTTTCTCGGTTTGATCCGTCTGAGCGAAACGACGCTGAACATCTGCATTTTGAGTGTGCTGACTTCCTTCCCTCCATTTAAGAGCGACGCGCGGCCATCTGCAAACAAGCTTTTAAAAGAGACGCACAGCACGGGCTGACCACCATGTCTTCCTCTGTGTCTTCCTCTGTGTGTTGTGTGTGGTGTGTATTTTGTGTGTATTGTGTGTAGCTGTGTTGGAGGCGGTGCAGAGGTGGAGAAAGGAGAAGGAGTCTCATCTGTCAGGAGAGAAACAACAACAGGAGGAGGAGGAGGAGGAGGAGAGCATCTACACTGTCCACAATGAAGAGGTGAGCTTCAGAAGAAAAGAGGAAAGTCACACTCACCTGTACAATCAGCTGTGTTCACTGCAGACAACGGTTCTGATTGGCTGATCAGTTTTTGATCTCTGTGCTACCTGAACCCCACCTGAGATCCTGGACCTGAGCTGTGCTGATTCACGCTGAAAACTACAGACAGACAGAGTTAACAGACACAACGCTGCTATGGAACGCTAGCTTAGCTGCAGGCTAGCTTCTGTACGGAACGCTAGTTTAGCTGCAGGCTAGCTTACCTGCAGGCTAGCTTCTGTATGGAATGCTAGCTTAGCTGCAGGCTAGCTTAGCTGCAGGCTAATGCTAGCTTAGCTGCAGGCTAGCTTCTGTACGGAACGCTAGCTTAGCTGGAGGATAGCTTCAGTTAATATTTTATTTACTGTTGAAAAATGGGTTTTGCAGATTGAAAATGGATCAAAAAACTTTATTCTGAGACAGTTTTCAGGCTGTAGTTGGTGGGCGGGGCTACATGTGTAACTTCCTGTTTGTTTTGTGTGTGTGCATGCAGCCTGATGATGAGGAGAGCCGAGAGGAGCAGGATGGAGAGGAGGGGGGAGTCACCTTCATTGCACATGTACCTGTACCCTCACAGAGAGAGGTGAGAGAGAGACACGCACACACACACACACACGCACACACACACACACACACACACACACACACACACACACACACACACACACACACACACACACACACACACACACACACACACACCTGGAACCAGAACCTGATTCTAACTTGAAACTCTGAAGGGGTGAACTTCACCATGCAGAGAGGTCCTCGCTACCAAAACTGAAACTGGTCCTCACAAGCATGGCAAGTCCACACATGGAGGTGAGACAGCTATGTCTTACCTGTCTGTCTGTCTGCCTGTCTGTCTGCCTGTCTCTCAGGTGGAGGAGGCTCTGGTCAGGAGGAAGAAGATGGAGTTGTTGCAGCATTACGCCAGTGAGACTCTTCAGGCCCAAAGTCAGACCGCCAGAACCCTGCTGGGACTGTAGGCCGTCCGTCTGTCTGTCCGTCTGTCTGTCTGTCTGTCTGTCTGTCTGTCTGTCTGTCTGTCCGTCTGTCTGTCCATCTGTCTGTCTGTCTGTCTGTCCATGTAAATTTCAGATGGTTTTGATACTCGACCTGTTTCTTATTAAAGTCTTCTTCAGCTCTTCTTCAGTGTTTTCGTCGTGTTTTGTTGCTCTCTCGGTTTTTTACTGAACCGGGACTCTGCAGGTCTTCAGAAGCGCTGAATTCAGCTTCAGACACTCAGAACCACCAGCAGGAGACTCGGCATCCTGTCGGCTGTGGCTGTTTCAGTCGGGGGTCTCCGCCGTGGTGGGGGTCTTGCCCAGGGGCGGAGCTTGCGGACAGGCAAACCAGGCAGTTGCTCAGAGCCCCCGGCCATTAGGGGGGCCCCGGCCACGTATTTACAACGATAATTGATAGGCCTGGGCTTTCAGGGCCCTCTGCTGGTCCCTGAACCTCACTATTCATCTCAAATAAATGCATTTATGTGTGCAAAAAACAAATTTTTGCAGTGTGCAAGGGTGGGGTGGGGGCCCAGGGATTTCTTGCTCGGAGCCCTAAGAGACCTGAGCAACGGCACTGGTCTTGCCGCTGTCGGGGGTTTTGTCCACGTGGCGGGGGTCTTGCCTCTTTGGCGGGGATCCTGCCCGCGTGGCGGGGGTCTTGCCTCTTTGGCGGGGGTCCTGCCCGCGTGGCGGGGGTCTTGCCTCTTTGGTGGGGGTCCTGCCCATGTAGCGGGGGTCTTGCCTCTTTGGCGGGGGTCTTGCCTCTTTGGCGGGGGTCTTGCCCTGCCCTCCTGGGTTTTGCAGTTCTCTTTCAGGTTGAGACCTTGTTAAAAGTGTGTTCTGCGAGCAGCAGCTAATGTAGCCTGAGCAGAAGCAGCAGCTGATGGCGTCTCATCTTCCATCGACACCGATGCTCAAGTGACATCACTTGAGGACATTTATGAGACGTCCCGCAGCTCCCTCTGAGACACTGAAGGATTTATACTGTGTTGTAAGATGCAGGAGACGTCCACAGCTGGAATCACATGCTGAGGTGGAAAAACACTGGAGGCCACTTTAAAGCAAACCGCCTCAGAACCTGTCTGTCCTCGTCTTCTTGTGTCTCTGTGTGTCTGTCTCTGTTAAATTCAGACATCTTTATTGACACGCTCACATTCAGACACTGACGTTGATGTAAACATTGTTGCAGAAACAGTCCTCTTCAGTTTTCTCTGTATCATCGTGTGGTTTCAATCTAGCTGCTGATTGGTTGATTGGTGGCAGCATTCTTCAGCATGTGATTGGCTGATTAATAGCTGAAGGCTGCATGTGATGTCATGTGAGGAGGAAACTGCTGTCAGCCACATTTAATCAACGTGTGTGTGTATATTTGTGTGTGCGAGTGTTTGTGTGTTTCAGACAACTGAAAATAACACAAACGTGTTTTATGGCCGACGTGTTAAATCAGACAAAACAACCGCTCAGGTTTTACTGATCGGCATGAACGTTTCCAGACGGAGGGCTGTCGGATGGACGGTGATGAGACGTGGCTCAGACGTTCACGCTCCCCTCAGGATGAACTGAAAACTGTTGATCCTCTGACTTTTCCTTTAGCGCCACCATCAGGTTGACATGTTAATGCGTCCAATACTTCAGTTTTTGAGCAAATACCTTCGGAACTGTTTCAATTCAATTCAATATTCCTTTATTCGTCCCGCGAGGAGAAATGATGACACTCCCATCAGCCTCAGCTGGACTTTGTGTTTGCTGCTAATTAGCTAATGTTAGCATGCGAGCATGCTGGACTGAAATGATGAACACGGAAAACATGCTAAACATTAGCGCATTGGCACCATTACGAACGTGGCATTTACTGGACAGTTTTGTCTGTTTTGTCATGTTTAATCTAGCGAACGAGTAAAACGTGAGGTAATCAGGTGATTGTTGGTTTCAGTGACTGATGATGAGTTTCATCATTTCCTGTTGGTATAAAAGATGAAGGCCTGTTGATGTTAGCGTAAGCTGACTGCCAGAACAGTGTAATGAAGATCTGTATGTGGTCTATATTTGGGACACAGCCATCGTCTGTCATGTTGCCCCCCCCCCCCCCAACCCCCTGCCGGCGTCACAGCCCGGTCAGTATAACTGAGCGCCGACAGCTCGTCTCCCACCAAACAGGCGTCATGTGGTGTCGAGGTTTCCTGCAGACGGTCAGGTCCATGTCAACCAGCAGACAGGTCAGTGTGTGCGTGTGTGTGCGTGTGTGTGTGTGTGTGCGTGTGTGTGCGTGTGTGCGTGTGTGTGGATGAGGGTGCTTTGCAGGGACGGACACTTGATTTCACACCTTCGTTGTGGGGACTCAGTTTTAGGCTTCAGACCTGCAGCTCAGTGAAGACACGTCCTCCTCATCGGCTGTTTAACTGCTCGTCATCTTTCATAAACTTGTCTGACATGAAGAACAAAGTTTGAAAGAACTTTATTTTATTCTTAAAAATGAGGAAGCCAAAGAATATTTCTTAAATTTGTATAACATTTATCACAGATGCGTCCCAAAATATTCAGCAGGAATGACAAAGAGCATTTCTATGAATCTGTGAAGTGACTTTTTTCTTTAAGAGACGAATGAAGGATTAAGCATTTATGGTTGATTACAGCGGAATCAAAGCTGCAGCAATAATGACGAGTGTAAGCAATGAATGAATTTAATTTTGCTGTTTACTTGTTACAGTTATTTTCAGTTTTAAAGTACGTGGTTCAACATGTTTCTGTCCGGCAACTTTAAAGGGTTAATTCACCCAAATAAGCTTAAAAAGAAATTCCTCTCTTCCCTTTAATGGTATCATTTTGTCTACTTTTAATTCTCTTCTCCTTTGTTTGGGTTTTGGGTGAAAAAGATGTCATTGTAAGATTTCTAATGAATAGTGGCCTTGTGTTTATGGGATATACAGCTGGCGTGGTGCTCGTTCATGTCCATTATTCCCAGTCCCATGACACACGTGTGGCTTCCAGTTATTTTCTTCTGCCATTCTCACTGTGAGTCTTAGTGGACAACCGATGTCTTCACATCTGACGAACTGGATGTTTTGGTCTCACAGTGAGTCTCACTTCGAGGGAAAGTTCAGATCGTCTGTCCTAAATTATCATTAAACATGTTACATATGACACCTGCTGGTAGGTACATTTTTCACTTTACCTTGCTAAAAGCCAGGCTAGCTGTTTCCCCATGTTCAGTTGTTGTGCTAAGCTAAGCTAGCCTCACATCCTGAACGATGAGTGAAGTTACTGAGAAGCACAGTGAGGATTGAATATCCCCCCGCCCCAAAAGGTCCATGCTTTGTTAGCATTGAGTCAGTGATGTGATGATGTCTCTGCCTCTCTGTCTGTCTCACCTGTCCGTCTGCAGCAGGCAGGCGTCCTCTTTGACGTGGACGGCGTCCTGCTTCGTGGCGGCTCAGTGATTCCGGCCGCTCAACGAGCGTTTCGGAAGCTTCTGGACCAAAACAACAACTTCCTGTTTCCCGTCGTCTTTGTCACCAATGCTGGAAGCTGTCAGAGACATCATAAGGCCCAGCAGCTGTCTCGCCTGCTGGAGGTCCAGGTAGGGCAGACAGGCAGAGGACAGACCAGTCACAGAGTGAGACAGACACAGACAGACAGGTGGAGGACAGACCGGTGAAAGACAGACACAGACAGACAGGTGTTCTGTGTTCATGTCTGCTAGTTTGTTTTCGGATTATTATCATTATTACTGAAATTCATTACCGGTGACATCATCACTTTTGACATCATCACCTTGTGTAAAGCTGTGAGGCAAAAAGCAAAAAGTAATCAATGCAAGACAAACCAGAAGATCAGATTAACTGATGTGACGGGCAGCCGTCACAGGAATCCACCATTAGCCTGATGACAGCATGTTAGCCTGATAGCATTACAGCCTGATAACAGCATGTTAGCTAACATTACAGCGTGTTAGCTTGATAACAGCATGTTAGCCTGATAGCATTACGGCCTGATAAAAGCATGTTAGCTAACATTACAGCATGTTAGCTTGATAACAGCATGTTAGCCTGATAGCATTACAGCCTGATAACAGCATGTTAGCTAACATTACAGCGTGTTAGCTTGATAACAGCATGTTAGCCTGATAGCATTACGGCCTGATAAAAGCATGTTAGCTAACATTACAGCGTGTTAGCTTGATAACAGCATGTTAGCCTGATAGCATTACAGCCTGATAACAGCATGTTAGCTAACATTACAGCGTGTTAGCTTGATAACAGCATGTTAGCCTGATAGCATTACAGCCTGATAACAGCATGTTAGCTAACATTACAGCGTGTTAGCTTGATAACAGCATGTTAGCCTGATAGCATTACAGCCTGATAACAGCATGTTAGCTAACATTACAGCATGTTAGCTTGATAACAGCATGTTAGCCTGATAGCATTACGGCCTGATAACAGCATGTTAGCTAACATTACAGCGTGTTAGCTTGATAACAGCATGTTAGCCTGATAGCATTACGGCCTGATAAAAGCATGTTAGCTAACATTACAGCGTGTTAGCCTGATAACAGCATGTTAGCCTGATAGCATTACAGCCTGATAACAGCATGTTAGCTAACATTACAGCGTGTTAGCTTGATAACAGCATGTTAGCCTGATAGCATTACAGCCTGATAACAGCATGTTAGCGAACATTACAGCGTGTTAGCTTGATAACAGCATGTTAGCCTGATAGCATTACAGCCTGATAACAGCATGTTAGCGAACATTACAGCGTGTTAGCTTGATAACAGCATGTTAGCCTGATAGCATTACAGCCTGATAACAGCATGTTAGCTAACATTACAGCGTGTTAGCTTGATAACAGCATGTTAGCTTTATTTTTTTTTAGTTAGAATTAGATGGGGTTGAATCTGTTTTTTTGGTTTTGTGCTTTACGTAGATGTTTACACTTATGACAAATCACTGTTTTCTGATTTATTGTACATATTTTGTGTTTGTTTCTCATCTTTTTTTGAAATGTGTTAGGTTTTTACTTCATATACTTTATATTATTATAGAACATTTCGTCACCTTATGAAAATAATTGCCTACATCATTTTTCTACAAAAAGGATTTTTTGCCTAAATCACCTCCTTATGATGCGGCCCACATCTGGTAAACGTTTTCTGAAAACCTTGAAATAATGACTTAGGCGATTATTTTAATAAGGTGAGGATTTTTAACTAGTGAGTTGCGTTCCACATTTCATTGAGGATGGGATATATTTTGCTGTGCTGTGATTGGATTAACACAGTCATGTGACCTCTCTCTCTGTAGATTGCCCCGGAGCAGGTCGTTCTTTCCCACAGTCCTTTGCGAATGCTGAAGAGTTTCCATGATAAATGTGTCCTGGTGTCTGGACAGGGACCGGTGACAGATATTGCCAACACGTATCCTTCACATCTGACCTGTGATGGGGTCTGTAGCAATAGCAGCCAAGGCTCATGGGTATTGTAGTGCTTAGAGACAGAACTAGCCAAAATGTAAATAATTCAAACTGAAGGTCAGAACGTAAACCTGCGTGATGGTCACGTGATCCAGGAGAGTTCCTGTGTTCATTAACGTCAGAGTTCCTTCAAAGAAACGTGAAATAAGAATGAGGAGAAGCAGCAGCTCCTCGTTCTGTTTCATGAGCGTTAAAAGAGAAGATCGTTCCACCCACTAACAACACGCCTCAGCGTCATTTCAATAAGTCACTGCACACTCACTCATTCATTCATTTACCCGTTTTTAAATCTCAAAGAATCAGTACAGTTAAAACAGAATGAATGCACACAAAAATAATGAAGGAGAAAACAAACAAAACGCTGCATTCAAGCATGGAGCAGTTTGTAATCAAAGCTTTGACACATTCATACAATTGTGTAAAGTTCACAACTCCTCGCCTTCGCTCTTCCTCAGCGGCCTGATATTTGTGTGCAGAATATAGATAACGCACGTCTACATAGAGTGACCGCAGCGAGCTGAGATTCATGTTTGACAGTGATGAGCAAGTTAAAGTTCAGCATGATTTACCTCTTGCAGGTGGAGTGGATGTTCAGGTGCTGGTGACCGTGAGGCTCGTGAGGTTGTTTAGGTCCAGTCTGACGGGTCTGGAGTTTTTATTCATGTAGCGCCAAATCACAGCAAACGTTTTCTCAGGACACTTTCCACACAGAGCTCGTACAGACCACAGTCCCTCATGAGCGAGACGGACATGCAATGACAGTGACAGTGAAAACTGGAATGATAGCCTTTAAACTACATGTAGTACATACAGCATAATGTATCCACGTGTGATATATTAACGGTGTGATATATGTACGTGTTAGGAACAGATAGCACACATACGTAATACAGCACTGTGCATGTAATAATAATAGAAGTATGACTCACAGCAGTAGCAGTTGCAGTGGATGTCAGGCAGGGCCAAGGCTGCAATCCACAGTCCAGATTCAGCCGCCGTCCACAGGAAGCTGCGAGACGACAGAGCACAGAGAGTCTGGGGAAGGAGCTCAGTTAGTAACACCCACGGCGTGTTACTAACTGAGCTCCTAGTTAGGACATGAAAGCGTGCAGATGGAGAGGGACAGAAGGACAGAGGAGCTCGGTGTGTCTTTGGATGTCCCCCGACAGTCTAATCCTATAGCAGCATAACTAGGGGCTGGTCCAGGACCAGCCTGAGCCAGCCCTAACTATAAGCTTTATCAAAGAGGACAGTTTTAAGGCGACTCTTAAATGTAGAGACAGTGTCTGCCTCCCAGACAAAGACTGAAGATGGTTCCACAGGAGAGGAGCTTGATAGCTAAATGCTCTGACTCCTGTTCTGCTTTTGGAGACTTTAGGAACCATAAGTAGAAATGCATTCTGGGAACGCAGTGTTGGAGTAGGGCAATAAGGTACTATGAGCTCTTTAAGATAAGAAGGTGCCTGGCTGTTTATGCCTTCGCACTAAAGGAGAAGGATTTTAAATTCTACTCTGTTTTACAAGGAGCCAGTGCAGAGCGGCGAGTATCAGAGGAACTCATCCTGTTTGACTTTGTTTTTGTCTTACATGTGGAAAATGTGACCGCAGCGACGTTTCAGTGCTCAGCTGATGATGAAACACTTTGATTCTGTGTGTCGTAATAATCAGAAACTTGTGTGGTATGATGGTGTTCTGACGACTGAACTGAGCAGTGACTTGGTCAGTCTCAATAATTCATGTATTCAAGTCTTGACCTTGTCATCAGTTTGGGTTTTCAGAAGGTAGTGAGCATCGAGCAGCTCAGAGAACATCACCCCCTGCTGGACATGGTGGACCACAACAGGAGACCCAGCCTACCTGTGAGTGCTTTACCTGTGACAGGTGACTTCCAGACTCTGTGTTCCAGCAGCTCCAAGTTCTCAAGAACTAACTGGTTTCAGATTAGTGAAACATCTGCAGTGCTGTCCAATCAATAGCAAACACCCCATGGAAACAGGAAGTCACTGTCCTATTTAAATGTGGCTGAAGTGTTCAGCGGGATGAAGGAGGCGGTCAGTCAGCCAGCAGACGCAGGAAAAACCTGCAGAATGTTCCTTCAGAACTCGAAATCCGTTCTGTCAGTTTGTTCTTCAATGATGTCGTCAGAGAAAACGATCTGAGCCAAAAGCAGCATTCTCGTTCGATACTGAACCAGCTTCAAGCATTGTTGTCTCCGTTAGTCCCCGACACACAAACACTTGGGAAAACAGGGTGGATCATATTTGTCTGGATGTTCTCCAGCTGCTCTGGTCCATTCAGACCTTTCCAGGACATGTGGACCAGCACCAGTTTTTCTAAAGGACCCTGATGTGCGGTGGACAGTGTCGCATATTTCAGCTGCATTTAAAATGTGATTTGCTTTTGAAAAATGTCATCAAAGGTTTCAAATGGCTCTTACAGTATATGCAA
>NC_092058.1:172500-240000 GCF_039877785.1 Chaetodon trifascialis | reverse complement strand
TCACAGTGTTCCACGGCCACAGAGACCTGGTCCTGGAGCCAGATCTGGTGGAGCCGAGTCACGTGGTGGAGGACGTGGAGGCCGCCGTCGACCTGCTGCTGCAGCAGGAGAGCGCCGTCACTTCTGACCTCTGACCCTTGCAGACACTACACGAAGACTCTGGCTGCACCGCTGCGACCTGCAGGGTGAAGGTCATGTGACTCGTGGACTAATTTTCTGTTGCATTGTTAACTGGTCTACCTGAAAATACACCTGTCTGCAGAAGAGTGGTCAAACTTAGGAAATTCGTTAGCCTGTTAGCTTAGCTCGGCCGCTAACAGTCCAATAAGGGTCGATGGTTTATGAAAAGCTGGATCAATATGAGCTCAGTAACGCTGTTTAGAGACACGCAGCTAAGCTACGATAGCGTTCCATTCCATCCGTTTTGGACCCTCAGACTCACTGATCCCCATAGCTTGTGGGGGGAACTCAGTTTGAATGAAGGACGGACACTTCAGGACGCTTTTAAAAGACTCTGCAGCGCAGCATTATTCTTTAACCTCTGCTTGTTTTTTAACACTTTGTGATTCAAACACTGAAATATTCACACAAACATCAACTTGTAGATCAGACTTACAGCGTCTAGGATCCTTCAATGAAAGTCAGCTCTCTTTCCATCTTCGTCCTCCTCCGTCACCTCGTGTTTGTCATGTCTGATCAGTGGATGAAGATGTAATAAAGGTCGTTTCTCACAGACTGTGACGTGGCTCTCAGCAGACTCCAGTCTTCCTGAATGTGTTTGTGAACAACTAGAACAGAAACTGAATGATAATCCACAGCTGCCATCATATCATCATAAGTTCATCACATCAGCATCAGTTTCCTGTCCACACATGACTGGTCCAGGCCTCTCAGAACCACTTCAGACCACTTGGAGCTGGTTCAGGCCACTTAAAGATTATCCAGGCCTCTCAGAGCAGCTCGATGTCGCTCAGAGCAGACCCAGACCACCGCAGACTGCGTCAGACCGCTTGGAGCCGCCAGCAGCATCATTTGACTCAACACAGGAAACCTCCGCCCCCACCTCACCCTCCACCTGCGCCACGTACCCGATCGGCCTGCTGCCCCGGCGGAGGGCGATGGGGCCTGCAGAAGACAGTCTGGTGGAGGTGTACGGCGGCCCCGGGTACAGGGAGGAAAGGCTAATCGAACCATCTGTGCTGTTGTCCTGGAAGGTTCCCTCTTGCAGTCTTGCAGTTTTGTCTCGCAAAGTGAACATTTCGAGGTTTGAGCCAAAACAATCTCGACCTGTTTAAATGTGTACGAAGCAGTGCAGCATCGGGCCACATGGTGTTATGAAATTTCTACCCATTCTGGGCTTTGTGACACGTGCTGCCGGCCTCTGCACTCTGACAGGCTGCGACTTCAGCCTGCAGAAACATGGCACATGGCAGAAGCAGGTGAGTTCAGCTGTTCCGTCAAAAGCAAAGGAAACGCGAACAGTTGTGTTCGCCTTTTTTTTTGAGGCCTGCGTGTACGCAGTCTGATACCGTTCAACACCAGCGCTGCTTCACTGTGTCGCTGGATTTAAAGGACTGACAAGCCAAGAGATGCTGTTCCTGTGAAATACTGACAGCCTTTTGAGCTGCTTACCCTGTTTGTAAGTTCATTATTAATAATTAAGTCAAGCTTGGCCTCTAGAGCCATGACAGCATGTCAAGAGGCTGTCCCTCTCTGACATTATTGCCGGGGTGTAATCTAGACAGCGGTCACTGGGGGGCGCTGAACACGAGCCCAGCTTTCATTCAGAGGCTGACTTCACTTACACCTGTGGGAGACACTTCAAGCTAACACACATCCATTTCTTGGTGTATCTGCTCTGGTGTCAGGTGAGCTGAAACGTCTTATCGGCAGTGTGTGCTTCACAGCCTCTGCTGTACAAAACAGGACATGAAGGTCAGAAATCTTAGAAATCAGCTGCAGGAGCAGAACAGAGCTATGAAGCAAACCTTCGTCTGACCGCCCGCTGTTAGATTTCTCTTGACCTCCTCAGGGTGAGTGTGTGTCCATGGGCCTGCACTTCATACAGCACCAGACATTTTACACTGAACAGCAGCGACTCAAGAGTGTCAACAACAACAACAACAACAATGACAACAACGACATCGGGACGGTCCTTTCTGTGGTCTGCGGTCTGGTCACGGTCTAACCTGAATGAACAAACTCTGGATGCTCCTAAATCTGGAGCCTCTGTCTGATGGCTGTGGCCTCAGCAGGGCACCGTCTCACCCAGCAGCCGTCCTCTCAGGGAGCTGGGCTCGTCTTGTCCTGGTCCCAGTGAGTTCCCTGGTTCTATACGGGACCAGTTTGAGTGAGGGGACCCTTCCAACGTGACTCACAGTGTCACGAGTAAGTTGTTGATAACTTTGATCACATCCTGTCAGCATATCTTTGAGCATCTTTGTCTTTTAACCAGACTGAAAGTACAGCATGTCCGCTGCCGGCGGCACACTGATGAAATCTCTGCGACCTCGTGACACTTTTCTGGCCGTCTGTGGCTCTCGAGCCGCCCGTGGTCATCACAGGCCACCTCGCCAGCCTTGAAGTTGCCCTTAGCTCCCCTGTAACCACAAGAAGTCATCACCTCACGACAAAGTTGACAAATTTAAAAAATGCAAAGGAGATGAAGTACGTGGACTGAGCCGCATCAGCAGTGACAGTCACGATGCGAGAAGCACGAGGAGTGAAGTTTCTGGACGTCTTCCACGTTTCTACTGTCGGAAAGCAGAGACGCCGGGCTCAGGGTGAGCGTCCTCCCAAAGGAAGAAGTACAACTACACGTGTGTGTGTACATGTATGTGTGTGTGTTCTTCTGTGGGTGTGTGTGTGTGTGTGTGTGTGTGTGTGTGTGTGTGTGTGCGCGCGCCTGTGTATTCCTCATGTTGTTTGGACATTAATCTGTTTACAGTCACATTGTGGGGACAAAATGCAGGTCTCCATAATGTAAATCGTTAAATTTAAGGTTTGTTGCTGTCTTCATTTGATCTGGTGAAGTGAAAACCTTCCTCCAGAGCATCACCATCAGCACAGGCATCACAGATAACACCAGACTCCCAAACACGTTCAGTCAATTTTCAAAAAGAACGTACTTCTTTTTTTGATCAAATAAGACATAACAAATATTCCAGATCTAGAAGTTGTGAGACGAAAAGTTTACAAAACATTTGAGCCGTTTTCTTCTCTTTGACCTGCTCAAAATGGCGGCAGGTACAAGACATCTCGGAACAGGAAGCGGGGAAATAGCTGCGCACGCGCAGTGGCTCACCCCGGGTCCCTGTAAAGATGTCTGAGCAGGCGGGGAGGGAGCGGAGCGGAGGACCCGAAACAAACGAGCAGAACCCGCAACTCTCTGCAACTTAACCGGTTAAGGTAAGGACAGGCGGCCCCGCGGATCTGCTCGGATGGCACCGACGCGCGGCGGAAGGGTTCGGCTTTCAAATAAACTGGACAAACCCCGCACAGGGGGGCAGGATTTGCAGTAAAGGGCAGAAATTGTGTGCAGGACGCGCAGCGCTGTGGCAGGGGCGTGTCCGCCATCTTGTCTGAGAAGTGGCGCCTAAACAGCAGCTGTAGCTGTGAGCGGAGACCCAACGGGACGCGCGAAATGAGCGTTCATGACCGGAGCTGCGCATCGCCCGTGTTTCTTTCTGTGTTTTTAAGGCACTTGAGTCCAGTTTGGCACCGCCGTGGCGCAGTACCCACGACCGATATGCCCGTCTCTTCAGCCCGGGCTCCGGAGGAGCAGCCGCAGCTTTTTGTTGTCCTCCCCCCACGTCCTCCTCCTCCTCCGTGTTTGTTTGGAAAGCCTGTCGTGCGCATGCGTGTAACCGTAGCGCTCGTTTCTGCGTGTGCGGAGGAAAACATCCAGGATTCATTTCATTTATTGACACGGTGCTTTGATTCCGCTCCAGACACATTTTCTCTGTCGTTAATCTAGTCTTTCTGATCAAAGTCTGATGTCGGTTTTTCTTTATATTTTATTTTTGCCGCCATCTGCATTCAAACTGCCGCATTCAGACGGTCAGCGACAAACAGCTCGGCCGAACCTTCGCGTCGTTAACGAGGCGAAATCAGTTTGTTCAGGTCAAAATCCCGTTTTGAGTCCACGTTACCTGCACAGTGTCCACACACCTGAGGAGCCGTCAGCCTGTCAGAGCTCTTCATCACTGAGTCATCAGTTCAGCTTCAACACGTTCAGCTCACTGAGAGAGAAACTGGACCATGTCTGTTATTTCTGCCTGGAAAACCCGATCAGGGATCAAACAGCTGCTTATTAATAACCTGTCAATCAGCAGATCGATCAGAGTGATCCGTTTGAACACTTTGATTAAAACAAGATGACACTTCATGTTCCAGCAGCAGAACTTTCCTCCATGAAAACACAAGAAAAGCTCAGACATCAGACGCTTTGGTCCTTTGTTCAGAGAGCAAACCCAAATAAAGAGGCATGATGAACGAGTGAGTGGATGAACGAGTGAGTGAGTGTATGAACGAGTGAGTGGATGAACGAGTGAGTGAGTGGATGAATGAGTGAGTGAGTGAGTGAGTGTATGAACGAGTGAGTGGATGAACGAGTGAGTGAACGAACGAGTGAGTGGATGAACGAGTGAGTGAGTGGATGAACGAGTGAGTGAGTGAGTGGATGAACGAGTGAGTGGATGAACGAGTGAGTGAGTTAGTGGATGAACGAGTGAGTGAGTGTATGAACGAGTGAGTGAGTGTATGAACGAGTGAGTGGATGAATGAGTGAGTGAGTGAGTGTATGAATGAGTGAGTGTATGAATGAGTGAGTGTATGAACGAGTGAGTGAGTGAATGAGTGAGTGGATGAACGAGTGAGTGTATGAACGAGTGAGTGAGTGTATGAACGAGTGAGTGGATGAACGAGTGAGTGAGTGAAAGAACGAGTGAGTGGATGAACGAGTGAGTGAGTGAGTGTATGAATGAGTGAGTGGATGAACGAGTGAGTGAACGAACGAGTGAGTGGATGAACGAGTGAGTGGATGAACGAGTGAGTGAGTTAGTGGATGAACGAGTGAGTGAGTTAGTGGATGAACGAGTGAGTGGATGAACGAGTGAGTGAGTGTATGAATGAGTGAGTGTATGAACGAGTGAGTGAGAGAATGAGTGAGTGGATGAACGAGTGAGTGAACGAACGAGTGAGTGGATGAACGAGTGAGTGCGTGTATAAACGAGTGAGTGAACGAACGAGTGAGTGGATGAACGAGTGAGTGAGTGAGTGAGTGCATGAACGAGTGAGTGTATGAACGAGTGAGTGAACGAGTGAGTGAGTGAACGAACGAGTGAGTGAGTGGATGAACGAGTGAGTGAGTGAAAGCAGAGAGTCTCTCAGCACTAACCATGAAGCCTCAGTCCCCCTTTGAACAAGAAGTGCAATCAATCAATCAATCAATCAATCAATCAGAAGATTGATCGGTTATTTTTAGAATTGAAGAGCAGTTTTGGTGATGAAGCAGTCATTGACCGAGTCGTTGCGTCAGTCGTTGACTGACTCGTCAGTCGTTGACCGACTCGTCACTCGCCGCTTGTCTGTTGGTCGATGACTGTGACCATGAAACAGAAGCTGCTGTCAGTCGCTCTAAAACTAACTTTATCAATGAAACATCAATCAACTGATCGATCAAGTCAGCATCACGTTTGTGATCTGTTCTCCTCAGAGTGTGTGAGGCTCTGACAGGTGACACGTCAGGAGCATCACACCTGTCTGATGCCACATTGATTATTTATCGATCGCTTTCAGCGTAGCGTGAACTGCCACAAGTGGAAATTCAGCCATCTTGTTTCCTCGTATGCGTGAAAACATGCCACGTGCATGTGTTGTTGGTCAGTCGCACTCGGCCACCTGTCGGTGTTCGTACCTCCGCAGAAGGTCGTTTGCTGCCGCCGCCGCGCACGCCTCATGACTCGAAGCAATGACGTCAGCACACTGACACTGTATGTTCAAACGCTTCCCTGGTCTAAACGCTGGTGAAGAAACAGAATCAGACGTCGTTCTGCCCGTTTGATCCACGCCGAGTTCAGATTCCAGTGCAGAGCACACCTGCATTTCTGGTTTCAGTGACGTTAACTGAAACCTCTGAGCCTTTGAGAACCTCAGGTGGACGCGGCTATCGTACACCTTTGCTCACCTGTGTCACAGGCTCACAGCCTTTAATGAAGATTCTTATCAAACATGTCTGATTCTGTAAAAAATCCAAAACAATCCAAGAATTTTCACCAGAGTTCTGTTTTGAAAGTTAAAGTGTGTCTTCCTGTTCAGGCAGGTCGATGTCATTCTGACAAGCAGCTGAGATGTCCAATGACAGTCAGGGATCGGTCAAGGGGGAGGCGGCCATGATGCCATCTCCCTCTGTCTCTGCATCTTCACAGGGACCGCCCCTTTCTCCGTCCAGTGCCTCCAAACCACCTGAACTCCCAGGTACACCTGTCTGTCTCTCCCTGTCTGTCTGAACTCCCAGGTACACCTGTCTGTCTCTCCCTGTCTGTCTGAACTCCCAGGTACACCTGTCTGTCTCTCCCTGTCTGTCTGAACTCCCAGGTACACCTGTCTGTCTCTCCCTGTCTGTCTGAACTCCCAGGTACACCTGTCTGTCTCTCCCTGTCTGTCTGAACTCCCAGGTACACCTGTCTGTCTCTACCTGTCTGTCTGAACTCCCAGGTACACCTGTCTGTCTCTCCCTGTCTGTCTGAACTCCCAGGCACACCTGTCTGTCTCTCCCTGTCTGTCTGAACTCCCAGGCACACCTGTCTGTCTCTACCTGTCTGTCTGAACTCCCAGGCACACCTGTCTGTCTCTCCCTGTCTGTCTGAACTCCCAGGCACACCTGTCTGTCTCTACCTGTCTGTCTGAACTCCCAGGCACACCTGTCTGTCTCTACCTGTCTGTCTGAACTCCCAGGCACACCTGTCTGTCTCTACCTGTCTGTCTGAACTCCCAGGCACACCTGTCTGTCTCTCCCTGTCTGTCTGAACTCCCAGGCACACCTGTCTGTCTCTACCTGTCTGTCTGAACTCCCAGGCACACCTGTCTGTCTCTACCTGTCTGTCTGAACTCCCAGGCACACCTGTCTGTCTCTACCTGTCTGTCTGAACTCCCAGGCACACCTGTCTGTCTCTACCTGTCTGTCTGAACTCCCAGGCACACCTGTCTGTCTCTCCCTGTCTGTCTGAACTCCCAGGCACACCTGTCTGTCTCTACCTGTCTGTCTGAACTCCCAGGCACACCTGTCTGTCTCTACCTGTCTGTCTGAACTCCCAGGCACACCTGTCTGTCTCTACCTGTCTGTCTGAACTCCCAGGCACACCTGTCTGTCTCTCCCTGTCTGTCTGAACTCCCAGGCACACCTGTCTGTCTCTACCTGTCTGTCTGAACTCCCAGGCACACCTGTCTGTCTCTACCTGTCTGTCTGAACTCCCAGGCACACCTGTCTGTCTCTACCTGTCTGTCTGAACTCCCAGGCACACCTGTCTGTCTCTCCCTGTCTGTCTGAACTCCCAGGCACACCTGTCTGTCTCTACCTGTCTGTCTGAACTCCCAGGCACACCTGTCTGTCTCTACCTGTCTGTCTGAACTCCCAGGCACACCTGTCTGTCTCTACCTGTCTGTCTGAACTCCCAGGCACACCTGTCTGTCTCTCCCTGTCTGTCTGAACTCCCAGGCACACCTGTCTGTCTCTCTATTCTCTCTATTCATGAACTGTTCCAGGCTGAATGGTCTAAGTGCCTGTCTGTCCCTCTGACCTGTCTGCCCCTCACGGTGGTACAGTGGTAACACCGTCACCTCACAGCTAGAAGGTCTCAGGTTTGATTCCCGCCTCTGGCACTGTGGGTGCTGAGGGCGTGTCCTCCACCATGTCTTCGTTGCCTGCTGCCCTGTATATCTTTCTGTGTGGGCGTTAAAAAACCCACTAAAAACATGCATGAAGACCACCCCCTGACGAAGAAGGACCTGGGTCCCCCCGGATGGCAGCCCACCGCTCCTGGTCTTACCAGGATGGATTAAATGCGGAGCCTAAGCATAGCATGTGTGCATGTTGTGTAGTGTGTGACAAATAAAGGATGCCTTTCTCTGACCTGTCTGTCCCTCTGACCTGTCTGTCCCTCTGACCTGTCTGTCTCACAGATGAGCTGGTCCAGGCTGGATGGTCTAAGTGCTGGTCTCGGAGGGAGAACCGACCGTATTATTTCAACAGATTCACCAATCAGAGCTTGTGGGAGGTGCCAGTGCTGGGTCAGCATGATGTCATTGTGAGTACTGTCCCTGCCTGCTCAGGTGAGGGTGGGTCAGAGACAGGTGTGTCAGGGATACAGTGTGAGGTAAAAGGGACAGGTGTGTAAATGTAAACAAATATAGGATGTTGGTCACAGCGAACTGAATTCATGGCAACTCTTTGTTCACATCCCCAAAAGTATGATGGGAATTGTTCTTCCAAAAGAGCCCATGATCATCTGCCCAATAGAAGACTGATATTAATGAAAGGATGGACGCTGTCCAGTAATATCGTCCACACAGTTCACTTAAAGACAGAAGGGTCATTCTTCAGTGTCCTTCTGCCAAATCAGCTTCTGGCAGAGCAAGAGACAAAGTTCCTCTCTGAGTCTTTGATGTGGTCGTCCATCATGTCCTTTTGTCCCTCGGGTGTCGTCATGAGTCCTTCTGTGTTTCACGCTCTTGGTTTGATCAGTGCCGTTCTGGTTCCGGCTGGACTCGTACGGACGTGGCTCGGGAGGGACCAGTCAGAACAGGGTGTGGACTCGTAGCTGGAGAGGCAGCCCGTTGTCCTGACATCTGTCCATACACGAATGCATCGCTTCTGTTTGTGTCCCATGACAACAGAGACAAAAGTGAACAAATGAATGTCCTGCAGAGAGACTGATGATGTATGTCTCTCTGTCTGTCTGTCTCTGTCTCACTGTCTGCCTCTGTCTGTCTGTCTCTCTGTCTGTCCCTGTCTCTCTCTCTGTCTGCAGTCTGATCCTTTAGGTCTGAATGCAGCACCAGCAGAGGGCGGAGACAGTAACCTTGGTAACGGTCAGAGGAAGAGGAGGGGCTCTGAGGAGCAGGGGGTGGGGCCTAACAGCTTCAAACGAGCCAAGGTAAGAACCTGAACACTCCCCTGATCACGTGACCGGTTTTGGACTTCAGTCCTAACTGCAGGCTCGTTCCAGATTGCATTCGTTCATTAAAATGATTAATACAGCAGAGTTCTTATTTTGTTTTGCTCAAAGAGTCAAAGTTCACTTCTGATAAATGTAAAGTTACTGAATGGACATTTACACGTTAGCACAGGAAGCTCTTCTGCTTCAGCATCATCAGCCATTGAGAGCAAACAACAGGTAACCCACAAGTGGACTGAACAGGAAGTGAAGGGCTCTGTGACCTCCTGTATATTCTCTGAGGGCTGCTGGGAACTCTTTAACTTGGCCGCAGCTTCCTGTCAGAGCCCCAGTCCATCTGCAATGACTCTGGTTACACTTGTGACTGCTGTGCAGTGAATTGTGGGAAACTGAGTCTCTGTGTTGTTTCCAGGTGGAGCCCACCACGCCCATCTCTCCCAGCACCCCTGGGGTCAAACCCTGGAGCTCTGCCCCTGAGGACAAACAGGTCCAGTCGGCCACGCCCACACCCATGACACCCAGCCCCGCCCCCACTCCGTACAGGCCAGCTGTGTGAGTATTGAGGCCACGCCCCCTCCTCGGCTACCATCTTTAGCCTTTGATGATAGCATTTTGTTTGTGCCTCCTGCAGGCTGAGCGGGTGTGTTGTTGAAGTTGTTGTTTGTTGTTGTTGTTGTTGTTTGTATGTTTGTCTGTCTGTCTGTTGTTGTTGATGTTTGTATGTTTGTCTGTTGTTGTTTGTATCTTTGTTGTTGTTGTTGTATGTATGTTTGTCTGTCTGTTATTGATGATGTTTGTATTTTTGTCTGTTGTTGTTTATCTTTCTCTGTTGTTTGTATCTTTGTCTATTATTGTTGATGTGTGTATCTTTGTTGTTGTATGTATGTTTGTCTGTCTGTTATTGTTGATGTCTGTCTGTCTGTCTGTCTGTCTGTCTGTCTGTCTGTTGTTGTTGATGTTTGTCTGTTGTTGATGTTTGTATGTTTGTCTGTTGTTGTTTGTATCTTTGTTGTTGTTTGTATCTTTGTCTATTATTGTTGATGTTTGTATCTTTGTCTGTTGTTGTTGTTTATCTTTGTCTGTTGTTTGTATCTTTGTCTGTTGTTGTTGTTTATCTTTGTCTGTTGTTTGTATCTTTGTCTGTTGTTGTTGTTGTTTATCTTTGTCTGTTGTTTGTATCTTTGTCTGTTGTTGTTGTTTGTATCTCTGTCTGTTGTGTTTCTTTCCTTAATGCCAGTTTATCTCTTGTAAAGCTCTTTAAACTCTCGTGTTGGTGAAAGGCTGCACACAAACAAACGTGCCTTGTTTTCAGTATCTACTGGGATCTGGATGTCCAGACCAATGCTGTGATCAGAGAGCGCCCCCCTGCCAACCACCTGCCCCCCCACCCTGAGATAGAGCTGCAGAGAGCCCAGCTGGTCACCAAACTTCGGCAACACTACCATGAACTGTGCCACCAGAGAGAAGGTACGGTCCCACCTGACCAGATGATTCAGTGCGTATAAACTGGACGCACACCATGTCCAGAATGTCTCCTGTCAGGCTGTGTACATGCAGTACATTTTCTAGTTCGTCTTGACTCGGGACTTGTTGCTTTTGACCTGCGACTTTGGTCTTAACTGGGACTTGTTGGTCATGTGGATGGTCAAACTGTACTTTGGGGTAACGTTACCACCTGAAGGTCCATGCACTGACCGTCTGTCTGACCGCCTGTCTGTCTGTCTGTCTGTCTGTGGTTCAGGTATCGACCCACCGCGGGAGTCCTTCAACCGTTGGCTGCTGGAGAGGAAAGTGATCGACAAAGGTCATGACCCCTTACTGCCGAGTGACTGTGACCCCGTCATCTCTCCGTCCATGTTCAGAGAGGTCATGAACGACATTCCCATCAGGTAACTGAACGGATTAATGTGTAGATGACTGAGTGTTTTTATATACTGATCTATTAATATCTGTGTGTCTCAGGTTGTCGCGAATTAAGTATAAAGAGGAGGCGCGGAAGCTGCTGTTTAAATATGCAGAAGCCGCTAAAAAGATGATTGACTCCAGGTAGGTCCCAACAGACCAATCAGAATATTATCCTGCTGAGGTCATCAGCTGGTGGGCGGCTGATGTTGAAGGAGCTCTAACCTTTGATGTGTGACCTGTACAGGAACGCCAGTCCAGAAAGCAGGAAGGTGGTGAAGTGGAACGCTGAAGACACCATGAGCTGGCTGCGCCGAGATCACTCCGCCAGCAAGGAGGACTACATGGTAACCTCTGACCCCGAACGTCCTCTGTGCTACTGTGTGCTTCCCTCTCAAGGTGTTTAGACCCAGGCTGTTTGACAGCTGTTCATAATGAGCGCTGTGGTCCAGCAGAAGGTGGTTCTTAGATGGACCTGGTTCCGAGCACCTTAGGTCAAAGTGGGGAGCTTCGTTCGGATCTGCGTCACTCAGGTAAACAGACCTGGGGAACGCAAGCAGCAGTGAGGGGTTTGGATTCTGGGTAACTATGAAGACTACATCGACAGTTTTTTCATGACCAATAACGTACTGACGCCACTCAGAATCCGAATCCGAAATCCTTTATTGCTCCCCGAGGGGAAATTGTTTTCGCTGCAGTGCTCCTTACAGGGATGGAATTAGAATAAAATTAGAAAAGAGAGAAAAGAGAGAGGACTATATATATATATAAAGCTAATATACAAACAAATATTAATATTGAGAATATATATATAAAACAAAATATACCACAAAACATAGACAGAATATTAAACAATATATACTGAGAAGAAATAAACAGTATAGACTAACAGGTGTGCAAAGTTTAGTCAGATATGTAACAGATGAGTGAAAAGACCAGTGAAGTCCAAGGGCCATTCAGAGGGAGGAGGTGGACATTCACACTCATAAACACACTTAATGCTTTGTGCTGCAATAGATCAGCTGTCACAAAAGAGTATAGATGTGTTAAGACAATACACTGTTACCTACGCTCACCTGTACACACCTGAACACTCAGCCGTAATGAGGGCTGTCGTTTCTGCTTCGGCCGGAGTCACTGCTGCTGAAGTCACTGACGACCTAAGATCTGATATTACAGCATGAGCGTCATGTAGCACAATCACACCACCGTGCCTGATTTCGTGATGTTGCTGTCTCGTCCATGTAAGAGCGTTTTTTGTATCACTGTAAAGTCACGAAGGACTCGTTTCAGTAATTAGCCCGTTTGAAAGTTAAGAAGCTCTGAGGCTTCATCCAGACCGAAGGAGGCTGAAAGAAACTTCTGGAGCTCTGTCTCCTCACAACAGTCCAGGGCTGAAAAAACAACGCATGGCGGCTGTGGCTCAGGAGGTAGAGCGGTCGTCCACCACCCAGGAGGTCGGTGGTTTGATCCCCGACCTCGGCAGTCCGCATGCTGAAGTATCCTTGGGCAAGATACTGAACCCCAAACTGCCCCCGATGCTGCGCCATCGGTGTGCGAGTTCATACGAACGTCGCTTTGGATAAAAGCGTCTGCACTCATCGTAATTGTAATTGCATCGGTGGACGTACAGCCAGAGACTGAAGGCCATAGTGGCGTTTCTCACTGCAGGTCAACACCCGCGGCCGAGCCGACCGCCAATCACAGACCGTTAAAGCTGCAGGCACAGAGACTGATCCTGGATGTGTTCACCTGATGGAGCAGCTCTTTGAATCCTTTAAGACAGGGCTACTGTTTCATTTTCCTTCATCAAAGAAGGAAAGCAGAAGCACTTCAAGCTAAAGCACAACACAGCTGCAGGTGTCAGTGCTCATCGGTCACCTGCTCACCTGTGAAGGCTTCTTAATGCTGAAAGGACCAAACAGCTTCTGAAGCAACGTGCTGCCATCCAGAGGACGTCTTCTTCAGGGATGTCCTGCTTATTCATTGTGTGTGTGTGTGTGTGTGTGTGTGTGTGTGTGTCTGTGTGTGTCTGTGTGTGTGTGTGTCTGTGTGTGTGTGTCTGTGTGTGTGTGTGTGTGTGTGTGTGTGTGTGTGTGTGTCTGTGTCTGTGTGTGTGTGTGTGTCTGTGTGTGTGTCTGTGTGTGTGTGTGTGTCTGTGTGTCTCTGTGTGTGTGTGTCTGTGTCTGTGTGTGTGTGTCTGTGTGTGTGTGTGTGTGTGTGTGTGTGTGTGTGTGTCTGTGTCTGTGTGTGTGTGTGTGTCTGTGTGTGTGTCTGTGTGTGTGTGTGTGTCTGTGTGTGTGTCTGTGTGTCTCTGTGTGTGTGTGTCTGTGTGTGTGTGTCTGTGTGTGTGTGTGTGTGTGTGTGTGTGTAGGACCGTCTGGAGCACCTGAGACAGCAGTGTGGACCTCATGTGACCGCCGTCGCCAAAGACTCAGTGGAGGGAATCTGCTCTAAGATCTACCAGCTGTCTGCAGAGTACAGCCGGCGCCTGAGACAGACCCACCTGAGCCTGCTGCAGGACCCCCCCACAGGTACACTCACCTGAGGCTGCTGTGGGACCCCTGCAGGTATCCTTGTGTGCCGTGTGCGTTGTTTGTGTGTGTATCACGTGTTCTGTGTGTTCAGAGGCGTGCGCGTCCCCCCAGCAGTCCCGGCTGGTCTACTGTTACCCGGTGCGTCTGGCGCTCCCCTCGCCTCCCCTTCCTCGAGTCGAGCTGCACTTTGAGAACGACGTGGCCTGTCTGCGCTTCAGAGGAGAGATGGTCAAAGTCAACAGAGGTCATTTCAGCAAACTGGTCAGTACTACTGTTGTACTCTGAGTACTGAGAGAGACTAGTGGTACTGATGGTACTGTGACACATTCAGGTGTAGCATCAGGTGGCTGCTGAGCTGACCTGGGCCGTTTCTCAATACCAAGTACGCCAAGTTCGGACTTACGAACTTGGCAGTTCGGACTTAGCAAGTTGGACTTGGGAGTACAGTCTCTCCAGGACGGGAGGACGCAGGACCGTCACTCTGCAGTTGGGACAGCAGCGTACTTGATGACGTTAGCAGGACGACACATCTCCGAAAACTTTGGAGCAAATTTTAAACTACGCGCTATCGTGATGAATCGACCACAGATTTTAAGTTTTAACGTCCACTTTCTCACATAAAATAATCTTAAAACCACATTCCGTACTACTAAAACAGCAGTATTTCCAAACTTGTAACTTATAGTTGTGAGTCCTCTCCTCCAGCATTGTTGCGACGAAATGCATTCTGGGATACGTGGTTGCCCCAAGTCCGCACAAGTCACCATCCGATGCATCCTCGATAAAGTGGGAGGGGCGAGAACACATCCAGGTATTTGAGTGTACTTGTCGAGATGCGGACTTGAGAATTGAAACAGTACTTGGACTCAGAGTGATGACGTTCCTCAAGTACACAAGAACACAAGTACAGAGAAGAACGCATATTGAGAAACGGCCCTGGTCAGCGTCAGGCCTGAGCGTTCATGAAGTGAACACTGACACAAACGAGTGAACAGTCACCGTAAAGAGACGTTCTGACGCAGTGGCTCATGTCCACCACAAGAGGGAGACACTCTGATGTCTGACTGTCTGTTTCAGGAGCTGCTGTACAGGTACAGCTGCATAGATGATCCTCGCTTTGAGAAGTTCCTGTCCAGGGTCTGGTGCCTCCTCAAGAGATATCAGGTCAGCCGACTTTCTGTCAACCAATCAGGGTTCACCTGATCTCACCTGACTGTTTGGTAAAGACTCAGTTAATTAGTGAGTTAACGAGATGTGTGCCCATGTCCAGGTGATGTTTGGCAGCGGAGCGAACGAGGGGACGGGCCTGCAGGGGGCGCTGCCCGTGTCCGTGTTTGAGGCGTTGAACCGACAGTTTGGAGTTTCCTTCGAGTGTTTTGCTTCGCCGCTCAACTGTTACTTCAAACAGTTCAGCTCCGCCTTCCCCGATGTCGACGGCTTCTTTGGATCCAGAGGGTGAGACAGGTGTTCAACACCTCTGCTGTGTGACTGCAGCGACCGCTCTGTGTTTACCTGAGGCTCAGCAGCTCGCACACACACACACACACACACACACACACACACACACACACACACACACACACACACAGCCCTGCAGAGCTCGCACTGCTTGTGTTTGACTCTGTGGACACATCAACACACAGTGAGGCTCATAATCTGCACATGTAGGATTACAGTATTTGATATCAGCAGTATGAGTATGCATCACAGTATTATTAACCCTGTGTGTGTGTGTGTGTGTGTGTGTGTGTGTGTGTGTGTGTGTGTGTGTCTGTCTGTCTGTCCAGGCCCTTCCTGTCTTTCTGTCCGGTCAGCGGCTCTTTTGAAGCTAACCCTCCGTTCTGTGAAGAACTGATGGACGCCATGGTGACACACTTTGAGGTCAGTCCTGCTGTTTGTGTTGGTTTGTTCCAGTTTGAGCCAGTCTGGACCAGCTTATACTG
The DNA here is from genome assembly GCF_039877785.1 of Chaetodon trifascialis. Taxonomy (NCBI): domain Eukaryota; kingdom Metazoa; phylum Chordata; class Actinopteri; order Chaetodontiformes; family Chaetodontidae; genus Chaetodon; species Chaetodon trifascialis. The sequence continues at coordinate 224,442 of NC_092058.1, read as the reverse complement.
GTCTGTGTCAGGCTACTGTAGTCTGGGCTGGCTTGGATTGCAGTGCTTTGGACTGGTTTGTGCCATTCTGTAGTCGTCTTCTGGACCTGGGAGTCTCAGAGAATGTCTTCAGTCAGCTGGAGGCTGCAGGTTCGCTGTTGTCTGTCAGACAGGAAGTCAAAGGGGGCATCACGCACCTCTAAACGGGGCGGTGGGGGTCCACAGCACACTGTACTGGCCTGTGTATACTGGTCAGCATGTTTCAGTCTGTGTCTGGCAGGAGCTGTTGGATCAGTCCTCTGAGCCGTTGTCCTTCATCGTCTTCGTCCCTGAGTGGCGCGACCCCGTGACCCCGGCCCTGACCCGCATGGAGGGAAGTCGATTCCTCCGTCACCAGCTGAGCGTCCCGGCCTATGAGCACGAGTATCGCTCTGGGAGCCAACACATTTGCAAGAGGTACAACTACACTGATACTGCCCTGCACTGTGCCAATAACCACACTCTGCTCCTGAGTACTACACTGATACTGTGGTGATACTGCACCAATACTTCACCCATGCTACACTGAAAACTGCACTGTACTTTTGTACACTGTAGTACACTCTCTGTACTTTCTGTAGTTGATGAAACAGTCCATGTTGGATGTACTACACTGTGCTGCACTGTCGTGAACTGATACTTCACAGTACTACACTAAACTGTGTATTTGTTTGTATTCTCAGAGATGAGATGTACTACCGGGCGGTACACGGTACTGCGGTGCTCTTCCTTCAGAATGACGCTGGTTTTGCGAAGTGGGCTCCGACTCCGGAGCGTCTGGCCGAGCTGATGGCGGCATACCGCCCGTCCCCCTCCCACCCCTCCTCCTTGTCCTCTCCTGGCCCTGCCCACATCACTCCTGGAGACAGAGACTCCGCCTCCAAGGTCGCTGATCGGCCGCAGGGCTCCGTGATGTCACCTGGTGGCCATGACAACAACAACAACAGCAACAACAACAACAACAACAACAACAACAACAACAGCAGCAGCAGCAGCAGCAGCAGCAGCAGCAGTAGCAGCAGTCCTCGAGATAAGATGGCTGCCATGTAGATGGGCGGGGCTTATACTGTGACTGCGCCCCTGCACCTGTCGGAAGGTTGTTTGAAAGATTCTGTTTTACAGCGTTAGTTTGTTCTGATCATTGTCTCGTCTGTTCAGATTGTCCCTCACCAGCACCTGTAGCACATGCTCAGCTTCTGTCCACATACCCACAATGCAGCTCTGCCACCGCCGCCAGCAAGGGCGGGGCCAGAGTGCCCCCTTAAACCTCATTTAATCATTTCTGTTGGGTCTCTACTTGTTCCCTTAATCTGGTTCGTTCCCCCTCACATAAGTTCTTCTGATTGGTCGAAACTCTGACATCACAGGCGTCATGACTCCTGTTGCTCAGCAACAAGCACTGCAGCCAGCAGAAGAAGTATTTAATCAGCGAGCAGCAACAAGTTGGAGCTCCAGCAATAAAAACCTTTTCACTCGCCATGTGATGTCACTGCTCATCTGGTCACTGGCGGACTTCTGATTGGTCCCCACACCAACCGAGCTTGGTGATTGGTTGACAAGGCAGCTATCGTTTCTATTGGACTGGGTCCGCTCCATATCAGTGCGCCAGTGTACCGCCTAAAACATAAGGACAAGGGGCGGGACAACTGTTGGGAGTGAGTGTGATTGGTCAGCCAGTGGGGGCTGCCACATGATGGCCACATGGTCACAGTCAGCCTGCGGGGTGGAAGCCATGCTAGCTTTGCCAGCTGACCGATAACGGCAGCGTGGACAGAAACGTTCACCGTGTGATGGTCTTTAAGCCTGAATGACATTCGTCAGGTGTGTTGGCGTTTCTGAGGCGTGGACCATGTGACCGTGCTGATAAGTTAGTGGCAGACCCGGCTACGAATACGTCACATGACGTGCAGACAGGTGTACGCCAGCGCGTTAATGGTGCGGACCCACTGTCTTTGTTGAGTCGGACAGAGTCCAGTGGTGTCCTGCTTCAGGCTCCGCCTCCTCAAGACAGACTGGCCAATTAGTGTGCGTCCTTCAGAGGATGAACCTGCTCAGTCCCCGGTGGATTGTGGGAAGCTGACTATTCAGTGGGCAGGTGGAGGCGGAGTCAGAACTGGGACTCTGGAACTGGAACTGGTCAGCGAGGACAGACGAGTCCTTGGAGGACCCATTTGACCAAGAAACAGGAAGCTTGATCGGAGACGAGACAGTCAGGGCCCCCGTCACTGTTTGTGTCACAGGTGTGTCTCAGCAGGTGGAGCTGTTGGAGATGATCCTCCATGTTAAGTCCAAGTGTGAGCATTCTGGTTGGTGCTCTCGTAGACGGTGTTCAGGAAGCCAATTTAACATATAACAAACAGACCACGTTTTGTTCCACCGGTTTCACCCAGTGTGACTTTATTCTCCTAAGACGACGACTTCTTTTATGTTTTCTCAAAATACTGACTTTTTCTTGGAATATTACAATTTTTAGAAAATCTTCTGACTTTTTTCTCTGAAATAGGAAAACTTTTTTCAGCTTGTATGATTTTTTTTTCAGACTTTTATCTCAAAACTTTGAACTGTATTTAGTCAGAAAAACAATTTCCATTGGCCCGAATGCTTCATTGTGGATCTCTAAACATAGGAAGTTTGAAATCTGTAAATTAAGAATTCAAACCGTGAAAATATTTGGAGGTACCGTGCAGCTGACTGTCTGTTCTCTGATTGGCTGATGAGCCGTCCTATCAGGCGTCTGTCTCCGTGTGACTTGAGTTCTGTCCGGCTGCAGCTGTGTAGATACTGTACAGTTAAAGTGATATGAAGTCTGTCGATGTTATTTTCCTCATCTTCTGTTAAATCGATTGAAAAAACAAATTGAATTCTTTTTTTTTATTTGATCTAATTTAACATTTTTTAAAAGATGGAGATCTGTTTTCTGTATTATACAACTTATGATAGTTTGTTTTAAACTAAACCAAAGTGTTATTAAGAAAGTCTATATCTTGTATGTAAAAGTAGAAGTGTGTATGCATCAGTAATGCTGAAGTCTAACCAGCAGAATACTCCTCCACATTATTTTTATAATTCTCAGCTGTTTCTGTAAGTGATCTTTGTTTTTTATGGTTTTGGGGGTTTTTGTTGTGCATGAAACCTTTTTGGACTTTAAATGATGTTCGTATTCCTGAATGTGTTTTTTAGGCCGAGTCTTTGGCGACGCTGCGTCACAGAAAATCTGAGTTTCATGTTCACTGTTTGTTTGAGAAGTGTCTTTAAACGAGCAGTCAACATTTTGGGAAATTGTGTTTACTGAAAGTCATGACTTTTTTTCTTTTTTGATTAAGCTAAGCTAGCAGTTTCCACCTGCTTCCAGTGTTTGTGCTAAGCTAGGCTAATGATGGACTCTTATTTAATATTTCTACGTCAGATAACTTGGTGTTCCTGTAAAACTGCATCTCATTGACCAAACCAAACAAATATTGTCATTCTAGGATCTGAAAAAAGAAAGTATTTATGAGATAAAAATCTTGTGATTACTAATTATTTCTCATAATTTTGACAGATGTCAGCACAGTTTCCTCATAATAATTACAAGAAAACTTTTTCATTGTAAGTGTGTTTATATAAAACTGTTTTCTTCTTTTTAAGAAATATTTAGAATTATAATCAGAGAAAACCAATTGCAAGATATTTCTGTCAGAATTAGGAGGTCTCTACCTTCTAAATCTAATTAATTGAACTTGATTTTGAGAAAATGTTCTGAGTTTTCTTGTCGTTATGGCTTCTGAGGATCTTTTACGAATGAGATAAGAGATAAAAACATCAAATTTGTAGTGAGGCTATAATTGAAAACTGATTTCATGCCAGTTTTCTGTTCATGAGATACAGATGTTGGAATAACTGATAACTCTTGGTCATAATAACAAGAACGAGCGTTTTGTCTCTTAATTACAAACGGACGTAGTGACGTGGAGTTACGTCTTTGGCTGTAGTTTGTTTTCTCGTTATTTTGAGATCCTTAAGCTTTACTTTGTGTTGTCATGGTCACAAGAGAAAGTCTTGGCTTGCTTTGTCTTTGCTGGATTCGATGCACATTTCTTCATCGACCCAAACCAGCCGCTCGTTTTGTTTCCTTCAGATTCAGTGAACAAAGTCGACTGTGAAAATGTCACAACTCTAAGACGTCTTGCATCTGGTTGTAAATATGAAATGACGTTCAGTGTGAGGCCGTCAGCGACGCTGCAGAGCGATGAAGACTCGGCCATGTTTGTGGTGGGGTCCTCACAGCTGGACAATGTAAATACAGTCTGTCCTTCATCCTGCCTGCAGACAAACTGCAGCGTCACTCTCCCAGTAAAAATATATCCAACCCAGTTCCACACTGGTCCAACTCGTCCTTGACTCGCTCACAGTATGTTTGTTCACACACGTTGTTCTGAGTGGACAGGAAGCGGACAGTTTCCATTGATGTTCCAATAGACTCGTGCTGATCAGGTTTCAGGATCTTAAACGGAAGAAAAGACATTTATTGTCCACAAAATAGAGAAAATGAATTTGAACTCACCAAAACATAAAAGCGGCACGAGAACATTCAACTTATTAAATGAAAGTAGGTTCTCAAAAAGGCAGAAGGCGAAATCTAAATACGTAAAACGTAGAAGAGAATTCTGTGTGTTCTCATTTTGAACATGCTGTCATTCCGGTAGTTTGAGTAAATCAGTGACACTTGATAATACTGGTTCCAAGAACTGAGTTTTAACAGAACCTGGACTCAACATAGGGATAAAAACCTTAAAGGTACGTTCCCCACATGTTCCACAAAAATTGCTTTATATGCAATTGGAACTTGTAAAAAAATTGTTTTATGAATTGATGAACAGCTGAGATACAAACTTTTTAAAGTCTTGTGACAGTCTCCATACAGCGCCGGTCAGACGATTCTCTCATAAAAGCACACACTTGGCCATGGCGGCAAAGAAAAGTCCCTTCAACAGGCAGAAACCTGGAGCAGAGCCAGGCGGGTGGGCGGCCATCTGCTCCACAAGTTAGGGATACAATGACAGTGACAGCGACTATAATCATAGAAATATGATATATAATAAATGGTATGAAGATAGTATATTTATTTATATTAATATATGATATGTACACAATATTCTGTGCATTTAATGATAATATAAGTTGACAGAAAATAAAAGTAGCATCCAAGCAGGTCATGAAGACTCTGGGGAAGAAGACATGCATGAATGGGACATGAATGTGGAGTAATGGGGAAGGAGAGGAGGAGGGACATGGGACATCCACCGGCGATCTAATCCTGTAATAGCATAACTAGGGCCTGGTCCAAGGCAAGTCTGAGCCCTAACTGTACGCTTTATCAAAGAGGAAAGCTTTAAGCCTACTTCCTCTTCCTCCTGGACCGAGACCGGAAGATGGTTCCGCAGGAAAGGAGCTCCATAGCTGAAGGCTCTGGCTCCAGTCCTGCTTTAGGAACCAGAGGTAAGCCTGCATTCTGGGAGCACAGTGATGTAGTGGAGTATTGGGGTACTGTGAGTTCATTAAGATGAGATGGTGTCTGACCATTTAGGGCTTTGTAGGTGAGGAGAAGGATTCTAAATTCTGATCCTGATTTTGCAGTGTTTTATAGGTAGAAAAAGCAGTCCTTGAACTGTGTCTTACATGGGACTTAAAGGACAAGTTGTGATCAAAGATAACTCCCAGATTCTTTAAAGTGGTGCTCCATCGATCTCTTTCCCATCTGGAGCATACTGGAAGCAGGTTGAGGGTCATATTCTTGGACTTTTCCCCCGGTTTCAACGTGATCCAACCATCACAGCTCAGGGGGGAGCTGGAAGGAGCCAGCGTAGACTGGCACCTGGCTGCGTGGACCATCGACTACCTCATCAACAGACCACAGTATGTGAGGCTTTGTGACTTTGTGTCTGATGTGGTAGTTAGTAGCAAGGGGGCTCCACAGGGGACCCCTGCCACATCCAGAAGAAGAACAGCCAGAGTTGGACGCGTATCACAGGGAAACAACTGGATTACAGGGAAGTTATTACCAACTTCGTCAGCTGGTGTGGACTGAACCACCTGCACATAAACGCCAGCAAGACGAAGGAGATGGCAACTGATATCTGAAGGAAGGTACCACAGACACAAACATGCAGGACTTGGACTTGGAGATCATGGGGGATTACAAATACCTGGATGTTCACTGGACAGATGCCCTGTGCAGGACGGGCTAAAGTCGTCTGCATCTGCTCAGAAGACTGAGGTCCTCTGGACTGTGGAGGACCATTAGAAACATTTTATGAGTGTGGTGGCATCTGCCGTTTTCTACGCAGTGGTCTGCTGGGTCTGCTGCCGGCTCTGTCCTGGACTGCCCTCTGGACACCATCGAGGAGGTGGGTGAGAGAGAGGTCTGCTACCACAGGTCCTTCATCCAACAGCTGTCAGACTGTTTAACTCCAGCATCATGTGATCAAGCTCTGTGTTGATGCTGTTTCATAAACCTGTTTTTGATTTGCACTACTGTTATCAGTGCTAATATCTGCTCACATTTATCCATTTCACCTGGCGCAATTTCAAAATTTCTAAGTTGTACATTTCTCTCAACTGTGCAAAACACTATTTATTATCCATATTGGCAAATTTATTCTTATAAACTGTATATATTGTGCATATATACAGACCCAGTGAAGTGAAATCGTATTTTCTCATGTGCAGTACAACACGTCTCGTCATCTATCTATCTATCTATCTATCTATCTATCTATCTATCTATCTATCTATCTATCTATCTATCTATCTATCTATCTATCTATCTATCTATCTATCTATCTATCTATCTATCTATCTATCATGTGTTGAATATCAGTGTCCAGTTATGGAACATCAAACATCAGGTATCAAATACATTTTGTAATTATTGAAAAGGCAACATCAAACAAAAACAGGTGAAATAATTAAAAGACTTATTTATGGGGCTGCACGGTGGCACAGCAGGTAGTACGCGTGCCTCACCGCAAGAAGGTTGCAGGCTCGATTCCTGGGTCAGGTCTTCCCGTGCATGCGTGGTTCTCTCCGGCTTCCTCCCACAGACCAAAAACATGCTCATTAGGTTGAGTGGTAACTCTAAAGTGCCCCTAGGTGTGAGTGTAATTGTGAATGGTTGTGTGTTTGTGCCCTGCGATCGGCTGGCGACCGGTCCAGGGTGTACCCCGCCTCCTGCCCGTTGACAGCCGAGATAGGCTCCGGCGCCCCCGCGACCCCAAAAGGGATAAGCGGCATAGAAAATGGATGGATGGATGGATGGATGGATGGATGGATGGATGGATGGATGGATGGATGGACTTCTTTATGGTTCAAAACAAATGTTAGTTTCATAATTTGATGTGGATGTTTGAAGATATTTTTACAAAACATATAAGCACTTTGTATATCTCCTGTATGACTGCAAGAAAATGTACATTTAGAAAATATTTATCTCATAATTTGAGAAAGCATTTCATTAGTTTTGAATAATTCAAACATCTTTATCTTTTCTTGGAGGCCTACAGGAGCTCTAATAATTACAAGCTAAATATTTCGTAGCTATTAGATAAAGGTTTTGTGGTTATTGGTTTGTATGTACGTCTAAGATAATAAGATTTTTATTTCATAATTATCAGAGCTAATCATAATCTTAACTTTTAGAAAATATTTCATGACAGTTTTCCTGTATATAATCCCATGTATATCATAAATAATACAATATAATATGATTAAATAATATTAGACTGTAATTAATAAATATAAAACACGTTCATAAAACCGAAATTTTGTGAAGATGGTGCTTTTATTCTGTAGTGAATGACCGGAAAAGCTGTTGGTAGCCCTGATAACTTCACGCCACCGGAAGAAACCGAAGTATAACTTCCTGGAAACAAATACTGCTGTCAGTCCGTATCAATTACTGTGAATTTATCAGGATCGTTAAGCCTCTCGGTGTCTGTCCGCGCGGTGACTCGCAGCAACAAACCGGTAACGGTTCTTTCGACATCCGTTCCGGAGAGTACACACCTCGAGCTGCCGCCGTTAGCTTTAGCTGCTGTTAGCCTAGCTCAGAGCCGTTGAATTAGGTTAAAATAGATAGAAGACGAAACGATAAGGTCTTATTCAGTGGCGCTGTCCTAGCCTAGCAGAGTTAGCTCGGTAGGACCCGGACCGGACTGGGTCAGCACCGTCTCAACTATGGGAGCCCACCGCAGCGAGGGAGGCCGGGACTGGTTGGAGCAGGACGGGTCGGAGCAGGCAGAGCAGAGCCCGGTACGAGTCACAGACAAAGCAGCTAGCTAAGCTAACAAACAGTTAGCTCAGCTAGCTGCCGGTTTGACGTCACTTTGTGTCATTTTTATCCCGTTTACTTTATTATCGTGACGTTCAGCCTCATTGGCTGCGTGATTTTTGAAGATGTAACGAAGTGTCTGTCAGATGACGTCATGGCTGCCAATCAGACATTATTGTTTCGAGTTAATCAATGAATGTTTAGTCCAGGAGAAAGAAGATGGAGGTCAGAAGGTCTGTCCCGCGATAAGAGCTTCTGATTGAAATATGACGTAGAATATTAATCGATAATCAAAATAATGATAATGCTTTCTGTTCATTGACTCGTTGATAAATGCACTCATATGTGGAGTAAATTGTGTGTAATTCTCCTGGCCTGATCAATAATTAGTGATCAGTTAAGCCATTCAAGTTTTGTTAACAGTGTGGTGATCATCAGCTGATTAATTGATTAATCAGTGTTATTGTAATTGATTGAGTTATGTGTTGTTTCACATTGTCTGTTTTCTAAAACTGAATGTGAGACATTGATCACAGTTTAGTGTCTGTTTGAGGACTTGCAGGTCATTGATTAAGTCTTATCTTAAAGAAAAAGTCTTTAATTTCATTTACAAACACTTTAAACTTGTCTGTCTGTCTGTCTGTCTGTTGGTCCATCGGTGGTGGACCTGAAACTATTCTTTGATTGATCGTTTCATCCTGTGTGTGTGTGTGTGTGTGTGTGTGTGTGTGTGTGTGTGTGTGTGTGTGTGTGTGTGTGTGGAAGCCATGGAACCTGATGATCAAACACAGACAGATCCACAGACGAGGACGGCGCTCACACATGACAGTCAGGTCAGTACTGGTTGGTACTGGTCAGTTCTGATGACACTTTTAAAGCTTCGTATTAGTTGCTTGAAGTGTTGATGTGGAGGAAGTGACCTGAGGAAGACGCATGATGTGATCAATCAATTAATAATATTGATAATCAAGCCCACAGAGAAGAAGACTGAAAGCTCCACGTAGTTCCTCCTGTTGAAACACAGGTTATGCATATTGATATATTTGATTCATGGATCAATAGAGTTGATCAAATTTCAGTCTGCTCTGTGAGACAAGTGACAGGGAACACTTAATGCTGACGTACCACTGTCTTGTTTACTTGTAATGGTTTGTAGCAGTCTGTACTGGTTTAAGTAGGTCTAAGCTTGTGTGTGTGTGTGTGTGTGTGTGTGTGTGTGTGTGTGTGTGTGTGTGTGTGTGTGTGTAGTTACACTGATCCTCAGGTGTCCATGGACCTGCTGAGGGCGGTTCTTCAGCCCAGCTTCAATGATGACATCATGGCTGTGTTCAGGAAGTACCAGAAGGTCAGTGTCATTGGTGTGTGTGTGTGTGTGTGTGTGTGTGTGTGTGTGTGTGTGTGTGTGTGTGTGTGTGTGTGTGTGTGTGTGTGTGTGTGTGTGTGGAGGGGGGGCATATGTGAGCAGATGTGATCAGGTGTGAACAAATGTGTTAGAGATGTGAGCAGATGTGAGTTGGTGTGAACAGGGGTGAACTGGTGTGAACAGGTGTGAACAGGTGTGAGCAGGGGTGAACTGGTGTGAACTGGTGTGAACAGGTGTGAACAGGTGTGCACAGGTGTGAGCAGGGGTGAACTGGTGTGAACAGGTGTGAGCAGGGGTGAACAGGTGTGAGCAGATGTGAGTTGGTGTGAACAGGTGTGAACAGGTGTGAGCAGGGGTGAACAGGTGTGAACAGGTGTGAGTTGGTGTGAACAGGTGTGAACAGGTGTGAGCAGGGGTGAACTGGTGTGAACAGGTGTGAGCAGGGGTGAACAGGTGTGAGCAGGGGTGAACTGGTGTGAACAGGTGTGAGCTGATGTGAGTTGATGTGAACAGGTGTGAGCAGGGGTGAGCTGGTGTTAACAGGTGTGAGCAGGGGTGAACAGGTGTGAGCTGGTGTGAACTGGTGTGAACAGGTGTGAGCAGGGGTGAACTGGTGTAAACAGGTGTGAACAGGTGTGAGCAGGGGTGAACTGGTGTGAACAGGTGTGAGCTGATGTGAGTTGGTGTGAACAGGTGTGAGCAGGGGTGAACTGGTGTGAACAGGTGTGAGCTGATGTGAGTTGGTGTGAACAGGTGTGAGCAGATGTGAACTGGTATTGATGGTTTTGTGTTGTTTTTGTTGCAGTTCTTTGAGAAAGCGGCAGAGAACGTGAAGGAGAACGTTGGTGATGACGTGCAGACCGATCAGCTGATCAGAGAAGCCTGCAGAAACGTTCTGGAACATGTGAGATCACTTCCTGTGACCTCAGGCAGTGCTGGTCATGTGACCACCTAAACCCACATGTGTATCTGTCCAGTTCTCCTTCACTGCCTGTTTCACCATACAGAGAAAGCCAAACATTGACTTAAATCAGCTGTCACTGTGACATCACACCAGGTGTCATATGATTGGCTGCAGTGTCAGTAGGTTCTGCAGGGTTCTGGCTTCATGACCTTTGACCTCAGCTGTCTGTGGTTCCCATGGTTTCCTGTTGATGTCATCAACAGGCCAAACAGCTGTTTCCAGAGGGGGAGGTGAAGAGGGCGGGGTCAGAAGTTGCCATCAAGGTAGGAACAGACCAATGAGGTCATCTAAAACATCCATGTTGTAACCTGGTCCAGTTGTGATCTGCTTCTGTGTGTCCTGTCAGAGGTCCAGACCTGCTGATGAAGACTACAGTCAGAGAGGAAGCCCCCTCCTCAAGAAGGTACTGTCACCTGTGACCTGACTCGTGTTTGTTCAGTAGTCAGGTGACTGTGTTCAGGTGACACAGCCAACTAAATAATAGCAACTATGAAGTCATTACTGTTATTTCTGCTTTGTTAACTGACATTTAATTGACTGAATGTGGGACAAAGACACACTGTGGACACAAGAACCAAAATGTACAAATATCTATGTAGTGAAAATGCCATGATATGCAATTTAAAAGATTAGCTCTACACTGTATATATTACCAGCATTTCTGGGAGACTGCCACTGAAATCTAACAGAGGTTTTTCATCCAGACGTAACAGTGACTGAGTGACATCTTTCCACTGATGAAGTTCACCAATTCACACTGAAGCCAGTCAGTTACTCCAAGTTAGAGCTGGTTCCCAAAGCGTCACAAAGCCTGACCCAGACCACAACACGTTACATCAGGTCAGATATGCTACTCAGGCCACCAAGACCACCGTGAGCGACGGTTCACGTTCAGCTCGCCGCTGACGCTCTCAGAGGAGCGCTGTCTGACGCTTGTGGTTGAAAAGTTATTATGAAGCACAAATCCATCCAGAATACAGTTTCCCATGTTTCTTATTTGGGCTTACGAATTTTCGACCATACGTACTCAAATAATGGCGAAAGCTCAGCTGTTCGCGTTCCGCTAAGGTATATCTCAGCAAGTGATGGGACCGAGCTAACCGAGTTAGCATGAACAGATGACGCCTCCGCTGCTGACGGGCGACATTTCTCCCCGATTGGACGGCTGGCATGAACGCAGCCAAGTCTTACTCTTAAGAACTGGTCACGTTTGCAACTGTGTTGAGCTGTGGAAGCTCGAGTTATTGGGCCTTAACAAATCAAAACACTGGTCACTTAAATCAGTCTGTAAGAAACCAGCTGGAATCAGACAGGTGTGACAGGTGACAGCACAAATTTTTCATCAAATGTCCTCTCTGTGTGTCTTCAGAGGAGGACTCGTCCAGGTGTTGCAGCCGTCTCTTCTGATCGAGCTCATGCCTACTCCTCTCAGTGAGTATCTGACCGGTAGCAGGCGACATCGTGCTCGCTCTTCAGGTATGTTACGGCTGACAAACTGACAAACCTCTCGGCTGTTCCTGTCCTCAGAGTGAAGCTCAAATCTGATCCCATCAAGAGAGAAGGACCAAAGGTGAGCCAGACACAAACTTTCAGACCTTTCAGACCTTCTCTCAGGTGTCTCCATTAGACAGGTGGTGCAGCGCGAAATGATGAGCTCCAAACTGCATGCAGCCCGTGGACTATTGTTCATACAGGTGTGTCGTATACCTGTAGTCTCAGTTTTGTCAGGTTAGGGCTGGGCGGTATACCGGTTCACACCGAATACAGGTGTATATTTTTGTTATGAGTTTTTAATATACGGCCACGCCGGTGTCTGTGATTACACAACGGCCGGAACTTTGCGCCGTGCGACACTGTTTCAGATGGGACTGTTTTCAGTGTTGCGCTTCTAAACAGGCATGGTGCGGGGCGTGGTGAGGGTGAACCGTAGTGCTCTGGTGTTACGTTACGGTGAAGATGGATGGGACAGACACCGAAAGTTCCCAAATCAAAGCTGCAGAACTAGAACATGATGACAGAAGAACAAGAGGAGGAGCGAGTCGCCGGAGGCGGCAACACGAGCAGTTCGCTGCACCGCCTTAGCCGCCAGCATGTCTTGTAAGAAAAAGATGAAAAGAGCCTATGTCCACTTTATTTCACCACTTCATGCAAACCACACAAGCCCAGTATGATATGAAAGCAGAGAGTGATGATGATGAAGATGTCTGCCTCCTCACTGTGCGAGCTAGCAGCCAAAGAGTAGCAGAAACACCTTTGCTGAATCGTACAGTACGTCTTACCTTTGCTGTTTTGGGTCAAACGTTATATTCCAGCTGGAAAACGCTGCTAATGTCTCCTCCTATGACTCTCTAGTTTGAGATCGATCATGAAGGTCCCTGTTGTTCACATAAAGAGGAGGGGGTTTCTAGAGTGGGGGGAGCGCTCTTCATGCGATAACCTATCTCTGGGCTTACTTCCTGCTGGATCGTCATTGGTGTTTCTATAGTGAATTTGGGCACTGCCCCCTCGAATCTCTTGACTCTGACTGGTCAATAGAGGTGTCAATCATCAGCTGTTGGCTGGTCTAACTGCGCAGTGAGTTTCAGCGCTGCGTCTCATGAAGGAGCAGAGCGCTCACAGAGGACTCTGCTCAGCAGCCCGACGTCTTATCTTACTGTTTTATTTGCATTTCATCCTTTTATGAGAGCTAAGAACAACAGCAAGCAGAAAAAAGGCTGAAAAAGAGTTTTCAGCAGAGGAGTTTCTCCATATGTTTGGACGAGATAACGGTACTCTGCCCAGATGAGCACCTGGATATACCTGTGTGAAGACATCTGTCTTCCAGATGAAAGAAAAAAAATACCGTCATGTACCGTGAAACCGTTATAATTGTGGAAAATACCGTGATATACATTTGTGGTCATACCGCCCAGCACTGACAGGTTGTACATGCACGTCTGTAAGCTCTGGTCTGCGTCGTACAGCAGTTCTCAGCTGGTCTGGCTTCGGGATCCACCATCACCCTTAATGATCTCTGCTGGATAAAAAAATCCCCTTCAAAATAAAAGCACAGGATTTTTTCTTAACGTTTTGTTTTTTTGCCCAGGCGAAGGCCGAGAAACACTGGCAACTCAGCAGTGTTAGCTGGAGTTAGCCTGAAAAGCAGTGTTGACTAGTGTTAGCATTTTAATGCTAGCACTTGCATTTGATTGCTAATGCTAACATTGTAATGCTAACACTAGCATTCTAATGCTAACCCTAGCGTTAGAAGCTTTGCGCTTAATGTCAAAGTTAAAGCACCAAATCATCTAATTACAACATCTCGTTATACACCTGGGCTCAAAAGACCTTTTCCCATAGACTGACACTGTGGAAAAGGTGGTTGCAGCAAGATGGATTCTTTTTTAGTGTCACACCCCTCTGAGTCCCTCAGATCAATATGTGGTCCAGCTGGTCCACTATTTCATCCCACAGCAGGTGATCATCAGTTCATCACATTAACCATTAATACATCACTGCAAATACAATGGTGGTGTGTGTGTGTGTGTGTGTGTGTGTGTGTGTGTGTGTGTGTGTGTGTGTGTGTGTGTGTGTGTGTGTTTCAGTGGGATCCGTCCAGACTGAACGACAGCAGCACGTTTGTTCTTGGCTCCAGAGCCAACAAGTGAGTAAACATCATTTCAACATGGAAACGTTGTGTAAGCAACAGATAAACAGGTGAACCTCAGGTGAACCTCAGGTGGACCTCAGGTGAAACTCAGGTGAAGTATCATTATTAAAAAAAAACTATGTTGTCATCATGTGTTGTGATGTCACTGTGCAGGGCACTGGGGATGGGCGGGACCAGAGGACGTATCTACATCAAACATGCTGATCTGTTTAAGGTAAGTGCGCGTGTGTGCGTGCGTGTGTGCGTGCGTGCATGCGTGCGTGCGTGTCTCTGAGTGCACATCAAGAATCAGAAATACTTGGAGGGGAAATTGTTTTTGTTACAGGTGCTCCTGAGAAGAATCGAAGAGATAGAAGAGATTACTTAGAAGAGAAAACAATATATATATATATATATATATATATATATCATTATGTACATATATGTATATTGAATAAGTCCATGGGCCATTCAGAGGGAGGAGGTGTACAGGTCGATGGCCACAGGCAGGAATGACTTCCTGTGGCGTTCAGTCCTGAATTTTGGTGGGACGAGTCTCTCGCTGAACGTCCTCCTGTGTCTGATCAGCACAGCATGAAGTGGCTGTGAGACGTTGTCCAAGATAGTCTGTAGTTTATTCAGCGTCCTCCTCTGACATCACCGTCAGAGAGTCACACTCCATCCCCACAACATCGCTGGTCTTGATCAGTTTGTTGAGTCTGTTGGCGTCCGCCGTCCTCAGCCTGCTGCCCCAGCATGCAACAGCGTAGAGGATAGCACTACCAACCACAGACTCAGAGAAGATCCTGAGCACAGTCCGGCAGAGTCGCCTCAGGAAATCGAGACGAGGCTGGCCGTTCCTGCAGAGAGCGTCAGCGTTCTTTGCCCGGTCCAGTTTATTGTCAGTATGAATGAACGAATCCAGATTGTATTTAAAAGCAGTCTGAATGTTTGAAACAGGAAACGTCCGACAGCATTGAACATCTGCTCTGTGTCAACAGTCGCTTTATGTCACATGTTCTGATCAATATCTGCACCTTCTCACAGCCCATAACCATTTCCATGGTAACGGCCGAGGGTTGGACTCATACCTGGAACAGGTTCCATCCAGAAGCTTGATCACTGCTCCAGTAAATAAGAGCAACCTGAGATGCGACACTAGATGTTTGTAGTCCTCAGGAAACACTGTTGACAAACAGTAATAATAATAATAATAATAATTATTATTATTATTATTATTATTGTTGTTGTTTGACTGGCTGGATGTTCAGAAACAAACGATTGGCGTGAAGCAGCTGGCTGAACACTGACGGAGGTCAGGGGGCAGAGTGCTTCCTGCAGCACCCTCCTGTGGTGATCAGAGGAACTGCAGGATGAAGCTGCTGCCTTCACTGCTTTAAACGGGCTGTCAGTCACACCTGACAGGTGCTTCATACCAGCGCTCAGACTCACTGGACTGATCATGGCATCCGTGGGCGAGCTCGGTGGACTGAACGTCTCACTCAGAGCATCTGTTCAAGTGTGTGTGTGTGTGTGTGTGTGTGTGTGTGTGTGTGTGTGTGTGTGTGTGTGTGTGTGTGTGTGTGTGTGTGTGTGTGTGTGTGTCAGTATGCAGCAGATGCAAAGGATAAGCAGTGGTTGGCAGAGAGACACCACATGAGAGCAACCGGAGGGAAGATGGTGAGCAAACACTTTACAACAACAACAGCATGTAAACATGTACACAGTGTGAAGAAATCTCACTCTGTGTGTGTGTGTGTGTGTGTGTGTGTGTGTGTGTGTGTGTGTGTTTTCAGGCCTACCTGCTTATTGAGGAGGACATACAGGATCTGTCTCGCAGTGACGAATACAAGTGAGTCTGACATCACCCCACCTGTCTCCGTGGTAACCAGCTCCACAGGGGTCGCTGTCTGAGGTTACCATGGTAACCGCTGTGTCTCTGTGCGTATGCAGGGACTGTCCAGACGTCAGGATGGACGAGTTGAAGCCGTTCTCAGTTCCTCTGTGGATGGTGGAGAAGATGCAGAGAGCCATGGAGGCTCAGAGAGATGCTGACCTCTGACCCCTGTGACCCCCACATGCTGCTCACATGACCCCTGATTCCCTCCACCCCTCCTAACACTGATCATGTGACCACCAGACTCTGATGAGGCTGTTTTTCATTTTTACTGCTGTTTTTAAAAAAGAAATAAAAAGTCCTTCTGAAACACGTCGACCAGTTTCCTGAAAATCTGACCCAGAAACGTCAGGTGACCATCTGCCAGTCACATGATCTCAACTCTGACCTATCAGGTGTTGAAGTTTGAATTTTCCATTCTGGGTTTTGTGTCTGATCTGAACCTGAATTATTGACTTGAAGTCAGAATTTCTGAACCAAAAAACGGGAAATTAAAGCCACATGAATTTCAAAGGAAATTCCTCAGAATTCAGTTTAGCGTCAGTGAAATTTAAATGTGTTAATTAAATAAGTTTCTCTCCTGAACTCATGCTGTGAAACCTGTGAACGGCCGGCACTCGTCTTCTTCACCTTCAGCGTGGTGGAATCATACGTGAACATCAGAGCTCCACCGGAGGCGCTCAGCTGCTCCGCATTCGAAGGCCGCCATCAAAATGCTAAGTAGGAAGTGGACAGTCAGGATGGGGGACATGATGTCCAGGAAGTCTTTGGTTTATTTAGACTGTTCAGGAGAATGTCTAAGGTGTGGGACATGATGTCCAGTTAAAATCAGCTCAAAGCCATGCAGTGCAGTGTTGGACACACTGGAGAACATACACACTGCTGTGAACTTGGACAAATCAGAGACAGCCTCTAATGTCACACCTGAGCTGCAGGTAAACAGGCTTCCTGCCGCTCAGCTTCATGCTGATCTACAGTGAAGATTACATCACACACCAAATGCTGCAGGTTGTGACATCACACACTTTATTTATAAAAATAAATCAATAATCAAACACAGACAGCGTGAAGAAGTGACATCATCAGGGGCAAGGTGTCACTCGATCCCTTCCTGTTTGTCCTTGATGGCGACTCTGAAGCGTTCCTCCAGCAGAGAGAGCTCGCTGATGAGGTCAGTGATGGCGTTTGTAAACGCTTCCTATCAAAAAAAAACACACATCATCAGGAACATGACATCACTTCCTGTCAAAACAAAACACTGATGAGTGACAGGACTAAACAGACTCATTTCAGGTGTGTCTTACCTGTGGACTGTAGTCCGGTGTGGTCTGAACTCTGATGACTATCTTGTGTTCCAGAGGATGAGGAACTTTATAACCAGCAAAGAGAACCTGAGGATCCTTCAAAAGCTGACTAAAGAGACACACACACACACACACACACACACACACACACACACACACACACACACACACACACACACACACACACACACACACACACACACACCTGGTCAGGAAATTCTTGTTTAAACCTTAAAAACAATAAAAGGCAGATTCTCCTGTGAAACGCCTGATCAAAGTGGACCAGCCAAAGCAGCCAGTCTGAATATTAATATCAGTTATTATGTATTTTATTTGTCCGTCCATGTTTCCACTTCCTGTTGTCTCTCTTAACTTCCTGTGGTTGTTGCTTCTATCATAAACTCTGGGGTAGTACCATCTCTGTATTCATCTTCTCTTTTTCATACATAACATACTATTTAAAAGCACCTATTCTTCAAACACTTCACTTGATTTCCATAATAATTATTATTTGATCATAATTAAAAATCCCGGACGGAGCTATCTCTTAGCCTGTTAGCATGACCCGGCCAAACAAGCCCGGTCTGGAGCCTGATAGCATGCTAGCAGCGCTGCATTGTGTGAGTGTTAGCAACCTGTTAGCACAGTTAGCTTCTTACGCTCGGATGATGTTCCCCAGCGTGTGGTCCTCCTTGTTTAGGGTGAACAAACAGGCGTTTGGGACTTTAGTGTCTTTAGTGATGCTAATCTTTTTCTCTCCTTCAAACAAAAGAAACGACTCGAACGCGGGAGGCGCGTTCATTTTCTCTTCCTCGGCGCGGGCACCAACGACGACAGACCGGAAACACTTCTTTAAAAACAATACGACGACTTCCGTCTTCTTCCGTTTCTCAGTCAGAAGCTGCGACACAACCAATCAATAACTCATAGATATACATAGAAAGGCTAGATGGCTGATGGGACTTTCCCCGGCGACGTCACCGGTCGGCCATCTTACCTAGGGGGACTTTTCCGGAGCGCTCTCTCGTAGTCGATGGAAGGTGAGCGACCTACACACACAAAAATGCCCATAACATGCTGAATTCTGGACGGATTTACAAACGGTTTGGTTTATTAAAAACCTTATTAACGTGGCTATGATTCAGGCCGCGCAGACCTGTTGAAATTGCAGTTTTTCTTTTCGAAAATCGCTGCATAGTTGTGTGTTTGTTACAGCCATTTGCAAGGCTGCAATCTGGGAGTTTCAATTATTATATAGGTTTCCGTGAGACCAATAATAATTGTATGACAACAACATATTTTGTCTAAATGACAATTTGTGTGGATGCAGTTGGGTATTAGCTAGCAAAGAAACAAGAGCTTGTGAATGAGACATGTGAGCCACTTTGACTATTACAAAGTAACCTGGACTTAATTCTATACAGGTGGGAAAGGCATAATTACTCCTTCGCTTTAACATGATTTCCAAGCTGTTTCATTAGTGAAATATATCCTCAATTTAGATTTATTGTGATACAGTAACTGGCTGGCTTTGTGTTTGCAGAAATACCCCCCTACAGTACAAGATGCCACACTTTTGTGCAGCATATGGATGCTCAAACGAACGTTCCTTCAAAACAAGAGCCCGTGGAATCACTTTTCACTCGTAAGAAATGACTTGAGGGACATATTTAGGATAATTGTTGCTAACTTAGTGGATTTGTACTTGTATAATACAAGTTATTTTGACCCTGACGTTTTAGAAATGTTTCTACCATTTGTTTACATAATAATCATTGAATATTTCTTTTTCACATTTCTTTTAACATGTTACTGTTATTTAGGTTTTCATAATGGCATTCAGCATAGGCTACATGAATTACCCCAACAATATCATAATTTAGCTCAGTATTTTTGTCCTTACCATTAATGTTAAAGGTAAGAAGGGTGTAAAATGGTGTCAATAATTCATATATCTTGGTATCTTCTCATGTTTTTAAGGTTTCCCCAAAACGCAGAGAAGAGGAGGCAATGGGAACTTGCTCTAAGAAGGGACGGTTTTGTTGCATCAAAAAACTGCAAACTGTGCAGCAAACATTTCAGGAGTGAGGATTTTGACAGGACAGGGCAGACTGTCCGGCTTAAGGCTGGTGTTGTGCCAACCATTTTCAACCTCCCTGCTCATCTCCAAAGGGTATGTGTATCATTGGCCAACAAGAATATGTGATATACGTATTGTCACAATTTCTGCAAGTTTAGGAATACATAAAGTGTTGTGCATTAAGGACATTTTAATATTTAACTGTATATTTTAGCCGGTAGCAAGAAGAAGCACTGCTGCCTCTAGAAGAGCAGAAGAAAACCTGCACCAGGATGAGCCTCCACCTGATGTGAGTATTTGTACACAACTAAGAGCATCATATGGCTTATCATTAAATCATTTATCTCAGTGGTGCCCAGGAAGGGATATGATGGTGTTACTTGAAGAACCCGATATTATTTGAGGTGGTAATCTGTTTAAAAGGATTGAGAACCACAGGCTGTCACTTGCTCATGTCACTCATACACTTTTATGAATAAGCATGTACAAACTGCAACAAGGTGAAGGGAACCTTTACAATCAAAACTGACAATTTTGTCTAGAGACCCAAAACATAATTTCGCCTTTAGCCAAGCCAATTTATTAAAATCAATTTATTACAAGAGCACTGATTTGGGTTTTATTTTGTAGATTTAAAGAACATAGCATTGTCTTTTTAACAATGAATTGTTAAAAAGTTACCGTTAATACTGTTATTATTATTATTATTAATATTTCTATATTTTTCCAAAGCTTCAGGCAGCCACTGGAGAGAGGAGAAAGAGCCTGAAGAGGACGGCCCCTGACCACCTGTACGCATTGCCTTCCTGCCCCAAGGCTATAAAGGCCAAACTCAATGCAGCCTTGGCAACAGTGCGGAAACTGCAGCGGGAGAAGAGCAATTTCTTGGCAAGGGAGAGGAGGGCAAAGAAAAACATGCATACTCTTAGGTAGGTTCAGAGGATGTGTTTTTGCTCGGGGAGCATATCAACGATACACGCTATGGCATCGACAGTCACCACAACACACTGTTGACATTAGTTGTGTCCCTGTTTTTTAAACTAAGGCTGCACCACATTGCTAAAATGACTACGCTTAGCCTACAGCAAGACAATGTGAGACAGAAGCTCACCAAGACAGTCCTTTTTAAGGGGCAGTAGCTCAAACTGTCCGTGCACTTGTATATATGTTGGTTTTGTATATATGTTGGTTTTGGGTGCATGTTGGTTTGGAGTGAATCTTGAATTGTTTTGTAATTGTGCACACCTGTTAATAAAAGAAACCTTGATGTCATGTTACTGAATGTGTTTATTTAAAAATGTATAATAAAATATATGTAGGGTAGAACAGGTAAGATGAACAAACCATCCCCTTGATCTTTAAAACTATACACACGAGTTGTCACGAGACCCTAAAATAAGAACACAAACATAATTTCCAACTGGCTGTGGAATTCTTTGACTTCTGTGGTATCATTATTTTTATGCTAAAGCAAATGGACCCAGGTCTAAACTTATACATTATGCATGTTAGTGATATTCAATGTATAGAACTATGTGAATCATTTAGCAAAAGATCATTCTGAATCATTAAATTAATTAGGTTTTATCAAAATGATGGTCATGGGGCAAGATGAGCCAAAAGCCTTGGGGTAAATTGCCAATATGAATAACAATTCATATAATGTACATACATTATTCAGGTTAAGTTTGAAATATCATGTGGGTCAACTTACCCCTTTATATTTAATATATGTATTAATTAGAAATATAAAATATCAAACTATTAAATGTTTAACAAACACTGATGATTTAATTTCACTGTATATGTGTGCAGCTATGGCAGGTAATGGTCTACTATCTACTTTTTTAATTTAATATGAAAGTCCATGGTTATAATTACCCGTAAATATGCAATAACATAACTACATCTCTGGCGTTTATAACAAATCAAACCGTTTAAAAATCAGTTGAAAATTGAGCAAGTTATGGTTAATTAAATAGTACATGCTCCATAGGCATTAATGTTAGCAGTGAGCTAGCAGCCCCTAGGTAAGATGGCCGCCGCGTAGCGACGTCAGCCCTCATTGGCTCACAGCATCTGTAAGCTATCTAGCCTTTCTATGTATATCTATGCAATCACTGACCAAAGACCTGAGAAGAAGAAGAAGAAGAAGAAGAAACGTGAGGCGACAGTGTTACCACCGTACCACCAGGAATTAAAATAAAAGAACTGAAATGGATAAAAGAAAAGAAGTGGTTAGTGCTACTGAAGTGTATGCAGGTCACTGTTGGACAAGATATTTGGAACAAAGTCCTCATTTTCTAAAAACGTTGTGAGTGTAAAACATAACTAAAATAGAATGTGATAAGTCTTTCTGACATGAACTCATCTGAAAACAAAGTCAATATATTTCATGTTTTTCCTCATCGGCTTCATTGATTTCTGTAAATATCTACCTGTTGTGGAATGCTCCAAAAACACCTGTTTGGATCATTCCACAGGTAAACAGGCGAGAGGATCATGGTTGGGTATGAAAGGGGCGTCCTGGAAAGGCTCAGTTGATCAAAGAAGATGGATTGAGGTTCACCACTTTGTGAACACATGAAGGATGAAGGAGATGAACACATGAACTCAGAGACGCAGGCCCGAGATGAATCTTCAGACATCTTTGGACCAACTGAACATGGCTTAAACGCTGCAGTCTGTTTGTGTTTTGTTGCTGACCATGTTCATCCTTTTTTGACTACAGTGTACTCATCCTTTAATAATAGCTTCCAGCAGGATAACACGCCATGTCACACAGCTCAAATCATATCAAACAGGTTTCTGAAACATTGTAATGAGTTCACTGTGCTGAAATGGCCTCCAGAGTCACCAGATCTCAGTTGAGCACTGTTGGGATGTTTGCATCATGGTCATCTACAGCATCGGGTGAAAGCGTCACGTCACTTTGGACCAAAATAATGACCAAGTCAAGTGTATTGTCAATGCTGCCATATGTACAGGACATTAACAGAATTGAAATATCATTTCCCTCAAATTCCTGGCGCAAACAGCAATAAACATGAAATGGAATAGAAAATATTAAATAAAAAATAGTTCAAAATAGTAAATGTACTTTCGATCACTGACTAAAAACAACACAAAACTCACTTAAACATTAGCATAAAATCTGTGAATTAAACAAATCCTAAACATTTGTTTTCGAATCATTTGTCCCAAACATTTCTGAACCGCGGTCCCGACGTTCCCCCTGGCCAATTACATCGCTGTTCTCACTGACCGCGCCCTGGTCATTGGCTAACCCAAGGTGGTTTGTTTTTGAAACTCGGACGATGATTGGCTGTGTGTGTGAGGAACAGCCGGTTTAAACTGGGGGGCGGGAGTGTGCTCAGTTTGAATCAGGGGTACAGCGCAGCCTGCTCGGACAGCTAACGCACCGACACACGGTGAGTCCCGCAGATACGTCGATCCTCCAGTTTACTCCCCTGGATATATTAGTTCTGTGTGAACGTATTGATCCGCAGCATCTGCTCGTTTCTCTTCTCTGTGGTTTGATTATAAACGGGCTAACAACACAGTAAATATTCATTTAGCCGACGGAGCTAACGGTAACAGTGCTGCTATTGTTAGCATGAAGCCTAAACAGCTGCGGAACCGGGGTAAAAACAAACTACTGTTGACGAAGCTGTTTTAACGGTACCGGATGCTGAGTGCTTCACCGTCGGTACTACCGGACGGTGTATCTTACAGTTTAACTCGTATACGTTTGTCAGCGCTGCATCCAGTAGTTAACAATTAGCTGCTGTTGGCTAACGATAAGACGAGCTGCGCTGCTGAACAAGGGAGAGTCTGAGGAGTTTATGGTCTGTCTGTCTGTCTGTCTGTCTGTCTGTCTGTCTGTCTGTCTCCAGGAGCAACCGGACCGTTAGCACTCATGGCCTCCCAGAACATGGACCCCGCAGCGACCGCAGCCTCCTCTACAGCCGCTCTGAAGGGCAGTGAGAGCGGCAGCAGCGCGGCCAAAGGCTCAGTGTCCAAACGGTGAGAGACAACACCGCTCCAGTCAGTCTCTTCCTGCCTCTGCCTGCTGTAACCGACGGTACCGACCACAGTGGTTCGTCCGTTAACAGTGTCCGTTTTCCAGGGCGTTCTGTCATCACATCCGGAGCTCAGAGGCGGGGACCGTCTGTCTCCACCTGCCAGACCTCCTCTGATCACCATCACTGTTTTAATGCCCCCTCCCGTTAGCTGCTAGCTAACGTTACAGCTCAGACAACAAGGACGCCATTTATGTTTACATCACGACTGTGTGCGCGTCAGACTGATGTCTACCTCTCTCTCTGTGTCTGCAGGTTACAGCAGGAGCTCATGACTCTCATGGTGAGTTTTTGTCTTTTGTGTGTGCACGTTTCAACCCCTGGACTGGTCACCATGGTAACCAGACATGGTCACATGGTCACATGGTCAGTGTTTCGGGGCTCTTCATACTGACTGTGGTCGGTGGCTGCAGAGGTGCCCCTGAGCCAGGCACTGATCCCCTTCACTGCCTGGGCAGGTGGTGATGCGTGGATCGACTCTGGCGTCACCTGAAGCCACATGTACGCATAAATCAGCCACCCCTAACAAAATCTGACTCCACCTCCACCTCCACCTGTCCCTGTACGACACGTGGCCTTTTTGTGATCTGAGCAGTGATTCTTTAACAAAGCTGGAGGCGACATGTTTCCTGTCTGCTCTGGTCTGAGGTCAGTTTGTCACTTCAGGAAGGTTTCAGTCGCCAGACCAACGGGGGATTCTGGTCTCCACAGAGACCTCAGAGACCCTTTGGTTGAAGAGAAAGATCATTTTTTATTTCAGATGTCAGAGAGGCAGTGGAGGAAAACAGGAAGTGATTTTCATCTGACGGTTTGACTGCGGAGGTTTGACGGTGTTGGACTTTCACAGGTGTCCCTGTGTCCCAAATATTTCAACCTGTGGAGCTCGGACAGCAGACGTGAGAACAGCTGAGTGTGAATGAAAAGCGACGGTCGTGCTGAGGTCATGTGACGTCTCTCTGTGTTCATGATGCAGATGTCGGGTGATAAGGGGATCTCAGCGTTTCCAGAGTCAGATAATCTCTTCAAGTGGATCGGGACCATCGATGGAGCTCAGGGGACGGTGCGTATGTGCGCGCACACACACACACACACACACACACACTTTTTTACAATTTGAATTTAAAATATTCATTGACGAACCCTAACACACACAAAAGAGTGATTGATTGATCATCAATCAATGATGTCATGTGACATCAGAGCTGCAGTATAACCTCTGTCTGTCTCTGTCTCTGTCTCTGTCTCTGTCTCTGTCTCCACTCATTCAGTTCAAATGGGCTTTATTGTCATGGGAAACATTTACAGGCCAAACAGGTTGAAAATAAAAGTACAAAATGAAAAATGAATACCTGTAACACACACACACACACACACACACACACACACACACACACACACACACACACACACACACAGACAGACAGACAGACAGACAGACAGACAGACAGACACACACACACACACACACACACACACACACACACACACACACACACAGAGGCTGTGCTCAGTCTCTCCAGAGTCCAGGATTTCTTCAGTTCTGGATCTGTGGCAGTGGTCGGGGATTGTTGAGGACTAGCTCTGGTAACCATTGAGGGAGGCAGGTTCTGTGATGGCGTCCAGTGTTCGATGCCGGCCATTGGTTGGGGTGTCTGTCTGACGTCCTGGTGATGTTAATGTTGGTCTGGTACAGATTGAGGGTGGAGGCTGGGGTCTGGCAGATTGTCAGAAGGTGGAGGTGCTGTTGAAGCTCCTCTGGTTGGAGACAGCAGCTGTTTGACTGGTGTGATGCCGGTGGCTGCAGCCTGCTGAAATGTCCACTTCACTGATGGTGAGGACGGTTGGACTCGTCTTTGGGGACAGACATCTGCGTGTTGCTGGTTATTCTGTGCAGTTTTTTGTTCCTCAGACTCTCGAATCTCATGGACGCCAGAGCTTTTAGAAATGGACCAATCAGATGAATGGTTTGGTCCGTCTTTCTGTCTTTGCTGTTGGTCATTCGCTGGAAGCTGATTTGGGATCTTCTCAGGACATGAAGGACTCTGCGGTTCATGATGGTACAGAGGGTCCTCCTGAGGCTGTGGACAGATTCCAGGGATGAACCGGGGATGAATTGATCTTCAGCGGAGGGGCTTCTTCCGTCCACCGTCCTCTGTCCTGTGTCCTCGTCTGTGAATGTTGGGGAAAATCCTGGAGCTGAAGTGCAGCTCTGTGAATCTGATCATGTCAGCACGGCAGACCTTGTTGTCTCTGAGTGTCCTCATTTTGTCCTATAGATCTTTACTTTCGTTGGGGATCTGGTGGATTGTGAAGGTCTTTGTGGTGGATCCTGAACTCTGGTTTATCTTGGACGTGGTTTTGCTGTGTTTTCTTTTCTGTTGGACTAAAGAGACTCACTAACAGATCTTCATGTCTTTGTTTGTTTCTATGGTTTATGCTTTAAGGCATCCTGACGGAGACACTGAAGTGTGTCTGTCTCTGTGTCTGTCCGTCTCTGTGTATGTGGTAAACGTGAAGCACTGTGAAGTGACGGTCAAACGTTTGAATGAGGGTAAGCTGCAGGATCGGGGTGACACACCTTGGCGAGGTCACCTGTCCCGGGAGACGACGTCAGACCTGCTGAGAGTTTTACACGAGCCTCCGTTAACGAAGACGATGGCAGATCGACGACGTGAAGCTGCTGAACAATGACTGACTAACTGTTACAGAGAGACGAAAGACGATCCGTTCAGAGAGAAACGGACTCACCAGCTGATCGTCTCTGAGGACATGATGTCATTTATTTATTCTTTTTGAGTATTTGTTTATTTGTTTTTGTGTTTCAAACCTCCCTCTCCCTCCCTCTGCCTCGCTGTCCGTCTGTCCCTCAGGTATATGACGGTCTCAGGTACAGGTTGTCTCTGGAGTTTCCGGCTGGCTATCCGTATCAGGCTCCTCGTGTGAAGTTCGTCACTCCATGTTTTCATCCCAACGTGGACGAACAAGGTTTCATCTGTCTCGACATCCTGAAGGACAAATGGTCAGCGCTCTATGACGTCCGCTCCATCCTGCTGTCCATCCAGAGTCTGCTGGGAGGTAACCAGTTCAGCCAGT
The DNA here is from genome assembly GCF_039877785.1 of Chaetodon trifascialis. Lineage (NCBI taxonomy): Eukaryota > Metazoa > Chordata > Actinopteri > Chaetodontiformes > Chaetodontidae > Chaetodon > Chaetodon trifascialis. The sequence goes on along the minus strand of NC_092058.1, from coordinate 197,705 downwards.
TGTCACTAACCAGTTCAGCCTGACAGTGTCCGATACAGATGGATCAGAAGGTCTCTGCAGCTCTGACGTCTCCTGTGGTCACTCGGTTTGCTTTCAGACCTCAAAAGAACCAACGCGGTCCTGTTGGAACCAGACCGAGACTGTCCTTTGCTGGTGGTCTCGGCCTGTCTCCGGAGTTTGATCGATACCGGGCCGACAGGTCAAAGGTCAAACAGCTGGAAACCTGCATTAAGTAATTTGTTTAGTCCACATGGGGGCAGCAGAAACCAGCTGTGAACCGAGTCCGAAAACTTTAGTCCAGAGCCGCGATTCATCACCAAGACAACATCAACATGTCCTCTGTCACTGTAGGACGCACGAGAAGACAAATTCACATCTAATTCAGAAACTCCTCAGTTTAAACAAACTTCAGATTCATCCTGTGATGAATCTGAAGCGTGCGCACACACACACACACACACACACACACACACACACACACACACACACACACACACACACACACACACACACACCCCGTCTGTCCGTCCGTCCTCTCAAGGTTTAACTTTGTATAAATTTGCTGATCGTTGGTTGAAACGTTCTGTCATAATCTCAGATTATAAAGAAAGGTGGCGGCTGTGGCTCAGGAGGCAGAGCGGTCGTCCACCGATCAGGAGGTCGGTGGTTCGATCCCTGTCCTCGGCAGTCCGCATGCCGAAGTGTCCTTGATCCAAGATACTGAACCCCAAAACTGTGTGAATTCATCGGTACGTGTCTTTGGATGAACGGTCTGAAAGTTTCTTTCTTCTGACGTTTTTTCCGTGAATCTTCTGTTTGTGTTTCCTGTCAGAGCCGAACAACGAGAGTCCTCTGAACACGGCCGCTGCTGAACTCTGGGACAATCAAGAAGGTGAGAAACAGCTGCTGCTTTCACTGACGCCTCGTTTAGACCATTCACGTTAGAAACAAACACCCGATGGTGCCTGAATGTCCTCAGTGTCCAGTCAAAATGAGCCCATTGTCTCCGAAAAAGGGAAAAATCTCTTCTTACCTGCATCCAGGTTGACTTCATATGAGGTGCACTAGTCAGTGACAGTTGTCTGTTTGATGAGGCTGATAACAATATTAATTATTTCTATTTATTAATAGATGAAATACAGAAAAAACAAAGTTTACTTTTGTCGTACAAACCAATATTTAGTCTTCAGTGTCATTCTAATCTCAGTCCGACCTGATCACACCACTTCAAAACTGAAACTCCTCGATGGAGACGACAGACGAGTACAGCGATGCAGAGACGAGTACAGGGACGCAGCTCGGAGACGCAGTGCAGAGATGCAGCGCAGGGACGCAGCGCAGAGATGCAGCGCAGGGACGCAGCGCAAACACGCAGCGCAAACACAAGTACAGGGACGCAGCGCAGGGACGCAGCGCAAACACAAGTACAGGGACGCAGCGCAGGGACGCAGCGCAAACACAAGTACAGGGACGCAGCGCAAACACAAGTACAGGGACGCAGCGCAAACACAAGTACAGGGACGCAGCGCAAACACAAGTACAGGGACGCAGCGCAGGGACGCAGCGCAGGGACGCAGCGCAGGGACGCAGCGCAGGGACGCAGCGCAAACACAAGTACAGGGACGCAGCGCAGGGACGCAGCGCAGGGACGCAGTCGAGTGGATCTTGATCAGCTTTATTTGATCAGATATCTGTTGCAGAGCTCAGTCAATAAATCAAAGCTGCAGGAGTCCTCATGAAATATGTGAAAAACCACAGATACTCAGATTTATTGATCCTCAATAACTTCATGAGTCAGAAACCATGGCGACAAGCATGTCCAAGCCGCATTCAGCACTTTAAGGACGCCTGGAGACACACTGCGTGTGATGCATGTTGTCATATTGGGGAAGTTTTCTTCATGTGACATCTAGAATCAATAATAACCAGTGAAACAATCGCACATCAGTCACTGATGAGGCAGCGTTCAGTTCCCTCACACAGGCTGGTCCTGTGGCAGCTGTATGACAGGTCTGATGGGAGTTGTAGTTCTTATTGGCTGTTTTGTCTCTTTCAGCTTTTAAAGCTCATCTACACTCAACCTTCCAGATGTGAAGCAGCTCCTCGTTTCCTTGTTTTGTCTTCTGTGTTTGTACAATATTTTTATGTTTGTTCACAGTGATGTATCAATAAAGTTCTTAATTCAACACACACACACACACACACACCAAGTGACTCTTGATCGGATTCTTAATTTGCTGATATTTTAGAGAACTCTGAGTTCATTCATTGAATTTACAGTCAGTGGAAACTGCATTGTTACCTCACTGTATCCTCCTGAGACCCAGCCTATTCATTTGTGTCCTCTGTAGTGGACATTTGGTTTTGGTCTATATCTTTTGACTCATTTGAGCGATCCAACTAAGTCCTGGTGTGCTCATTGGAGGACATTCTGGCCTTTCCAATGATATTGCATGTGTTTGGGTGGGATGAGGGGAACTTTTTTCATGCTGAGACAAAGTGGAGACTGCAGCAAAACGCAAATGCCAGGAAAAGAAGAGAAGAGTCAAATGTTGTTAAGCTATTGTTCTTTTTAACTATGGTAATCAGATTTTCTTGTTTAAGAACATGTCAGGAGTCATAAAAGTGGAGCCAGAGGTCAGTTAGACTTTATGTTAGGAAAAATAATAGCAAGGTTTAATAATGTCAATTTAGTTCAGTAGTTCAAAAGATACAGGCCTCATGTTCAGGTTCATTTAAAGACTTTTTTCTGTCAGCCTTTTATGATTTCATTGTGTTATGCTAAAATCATTCTGTTAGTCCACTACAGTGGACATGCTGTAAAATCGAAACCAAAAATATTTTTACAAAATTCAAAATTGCGAGTTGTTTAAGCTCCAAAGAGGCAGGAAATGACAAAAAAAAATTTGAAATATACTTTTTTCCCTCGGTTCTCAGAAGGGAAAAAAAGTGTGAATATATATTTTTAGAGGAACTAAAACCTGAAGCAAAGGACTTTCATCAAGAGTTTCCACGCATGGTCCACGACAGACGACAGATTCAAAGGACATTTCGAACCGTTTAAGTAGTGCAATGTCCCCGAAAGTGTTGGCCTCAATGCCATTTCTTTATAATCAGAATCAGAATTGGTTTTATTGGCCAAGTTATGTGTGCACATACGAGGAGTTTGACTCCGGTTTAAACATTACACTGAATATAGTTACAGAACATAAAGTCGAAATGATGCAACAAACAATATAGAGGTGAGACTGACAGTGCTGACAGGAGTGAAGATGTACCTGTTAGAAACTGTTGATTATTGGCTGATAAATGTCCAATCAGTGGATGTTTTGGTGTCACTGTCAGCTGCTAACTGTCCATCAGGCTGAAGGCTGCTGGGAACAAACTCTTTCTGTGTCTGGTTGTTCTGGCGTTCAGTGATCTGTAGCACCAACCAGAGGACAGATGTTGGAGCAGGTGGATGTGAGGGGTCTGCAGTGATGCTTCCTGCCTGCTCCTCAGTCTGGAGTTGTGTCAGTCCTGAATGGAGGGCATGTTGGCACCAGCGATGTTCTCAGCAGTCCGTCACAGTCTCTTCTGGTCCTGTTTGGTGGCAGACCCAAACCAGATGATGGTGGATGTGCTCAGAACAGACTGGATTTTTCCTGTGTAAAACTTGATCAGCTGTTGAAGCAGGTCGAACTTCCTGAGCTGAAACAGGACATTTGTCCTCTGTTGTCCTTGATGATTGAGGCCATGTTTGAAGTCCACCTTTGGTCCCGGGACATAGTGGACATAGTGGATCTCAGAAACCTGAAGGTTTCCACACTGGAAACTTGTAGAGGGTGTTGAGGGGGGGCAGTGTTGAGGGGCTTCTCCTGAAGTCCACCATCATCTCCACAGTTCTGAGTGTTCTGCTGCAGGTGGTTCTGATGCACCAGAGGACCAGTCGGTCCACCTCCGTCTCTGCAGACTCGTCACTGTCTCGGATGAGGCCGATGAGCGTTGTGTCGTCTGCAGCTTCAGGGGTTTAACAGACGGGTCTGCTGAGGTGCAGTCTATGGAGCAGGGGCAGCGCGCACATCCCTGGGGGGCTGCTGATGGTCCAGGTGCTGGATGTGGTTTCACCAGCCTCACTTCCTCTGCTTCCTGTTAGTCAGTAAATTCGTTATGTTTTTAGCTGAAAAGCCGTCCCTCAGCGTTCTGGTGAGGCAGCTCTTCGGTACTTTCATCTCCTGTCATGAGTTTCTGGTTCGGTTGTACGGGAATCTGTGCTTCTGTCGGCCTCCTCCTTATCCTGGCCAAGTTGTCGTGAGTCTAACTGTGAACCAAGGTTTATTGTTGTGGTATGTGCAGAAGGTTTCAGTTGTCCTCACAGAAACTAGTGTGAGATGTCACAGTGTCAGCGAGTTCATCCAGATCTGCTGCAGCAGCCTCAGAAACACTCCGGCCGGTGCAGTCAAAGCAGGCCTGCAGTTCAGCTCGGCATCCGTCCATCTTTCCAGTCTTACCTACAGGCTTAGCACCAAAGATGAACCAGTGATTGCAGAGCCCAAAGGCAGCAGGGGGGACAGCAGGGGGGACAGCAGGGGGGGCAGCAGGGGGGACAGCAGGGCGACGTTTGTGCGTCCTTTAATCTTGTGCAGCACTGGTCTAGTGTCTTACTGTCCCTGGTGGGACACTTTATGTGCTGTCTTATTTTGGCTCTTCGTGGCTCAGATTCAGCAGAGAGTCTGGAGGTTTCAGCTCCAAGTTAGTTATATTTTTGCACGTCTGCATTTTGAGATACTGTATCAGAAACTCAGAATCGTCCTGCAGGAAGAGTAAGAAAGGTAAGAAAATCAACCAAAGATGTTAGAAATGCTTTTTATGTATGTAAGTCTGCATTTATTAGATCTTACAATAGTTTTGACCTACATGAGGACAATGATGTGTGTGTGCTGACCTGTGTAGAAATGGTCCCTTTCAACCCAGTCCTGTCCATTTGATTGAGGAAACTGGGCTGGACCTTGCGTGTTTGAGTCCCAGCTGATTGCAAATTTCTGCACTGACCAGTTGTCTTCTATCATCTGAGAAGAGTTCATAAGGTACTATATTTCTTTATGACTTTGGAGCTGTAAAGACGTGTTTGCTTGTAGTACCACTTAGCTTTGAAATCTCTGGAAAGTCGTCATCCACACAGGAGGTCTTCTTACTTTATCAAGGCTCCTCGTTTGTTGCATTTTTGCACAACTTCCTCTGTTTGTTGTGTTATTCCTGGCCAAAGCATGATATTTCTGGCTGGTTCTTAACTTTTCAGAATGTGCTTCATGAATGTTCCAAGCATCTCTTGTCTCATCTTCGTCACCGGTTTTGAGTGTTTGAACATCAGTCCTTCAGAGTCTGACAGGTCCTGTCTTAAAGTCCAGTCCTTTGCAGTGACTTTGGGTCTTGGCTCCGTGACCCAGGCCGTCCTTCTGTACTGCTTCTCTGAACAGTCGCAGTCCCTCATTCTGTTCTGTTGCAGCTTTAAATTTCTGACGCTTCTCCTCTGAACCAGGAAACTGTTGAACTGCATCTCATGGCTCCACTTAGTGCATCATCAAAATGCTTTTCCTGACCAGGTTTGTATCTCACCTGTAGGCTGTATCTCTGTGGTCTCATTAATGTCTTCTGCAGCCTGGCTGAAGCTTTATGCAGTGACGTTTTGAAAATGGTTTGTGGTCTGACTCAGCTTGAACATATCTGTCATACACATATTGGTGAAAACGTTCACAGCCATGTATAATGGCTCTCAGCTCTTTTTCAATCTGAGCATATCGTTGTTCAGTCTATTAGTGAGTTTGAGCTGTAGGCCACAGGTTGTCCTTTGCAGGATCACAGCTCCCAAACCGGCTGAACTGGTATCCACTGACAGCGGATACAATACTTGAATGCTGGTGTGTTACTCACAAATTCCTTTAGATATGTCACTCTTTTGGTGTTCACACTCCCAGTGAAGTTTTCTGAGTGGTGCAGACACTTCTGAAAGATTTGGGATGAATTTTGTTAATGCATCCTCCCCATGAATCTCTGGAGGACTGATTTGTCCTTTGCACTGGCTCACACTTTGTCCATGTCAGGTTTCACTCTGTCCTTCTTCAGCGCATGTACTACATAGCTGAATTAATGGAATCTGATTTTGTATTTCTCTAGGTTTAGGTTCAAGTTTATGCTTCCAGTCGATCTAACAGTTTCCTCAACCTCTTGTCATGTGACTCTCTGTCTTTGCCCCCACACAAGAATGTCATCCATCACATTTCCAACTGTGTGGCCCTTCCACAGGCTGGGTGGATGACTCACTGGTGAAACTAACTGGGTTACTTGGTGAAGTCCAGGAAAATGGGCCAGTCCTGTGAATTAATCCTCATATTCACACAGAATGTCTATGTTTTTTCTTCCACTCCATATGTCCTCTTCAGCATCCATAGTTTAACACTGGACTTTTCCTTTGCATCATGCTTTATTACTTGACTGTGCAGATCACACACTTTGTCTTTGTATTGGTACGTAATGGTCTCACTAACATATAGTAAGCTTTGTCCACTTTCCTTCTGTTTAATATTTTCAGATCTCTCTCGGGCATGACGTTACACTCAGTACCAGTATCTGTCAATATGTGAGTGTCTGGTTGTTTATTTTCTGCATTTCCGTCCAGCCTTTTCTGTCTGTCTGCACATCCACTTTGTCCAGCTTGATAACATGAAGATGGAACCCGTCCTGCAGACTTACTGTGTCACGTTGTATTTTCCGTCGGTGTCCTGTCGGAGTGTTTACATCATGGACACTTCCTTAGCTGGTTTTTATACCTGCATCTTTCACAGTCTGCTTGTGGTTTCTTGTTCTTTGACTGACACTTCAGTTTCGTCATGTAGCTGTTTCTGCTGAGTTTGGCTCACTTCGCTAACCTGGCAGATGTCTCCTGCTCTTGTAGCGTTATATCCAGCTGTTTTAGCAGTCTGCCTCAAATCTCATCATTAGTGACAGCACATTCCGCTCTGTCTCTTCTCAATGACTTGGTTAAGCCTCCAAACTCACAGTCTTTATGTTTGTTTTTCAGATGAATGATGTATGCATTAATGGTCTCTGCATTCCCTTCCACTCGCGTAAAGAACAAGTGCCTCTGGTACATCAGGCTTTTTTTCGAGGTTCACAGTCGTTTTTGAACATGTTCTTTTAATACTTCCAGGTCATCAACATTGCCGTCAAACTTAAAAGTGCCAAATAAATAAATGCTGCTAAATAAATTCATGTATGAACAACAGCAATATCTTTTATCCACCACATAGAAATGCAGAGATGCAAAACTTAATGATTTGCTGACGCCCGGTCAACATAGTTGGACTGGCCATCATGAGCACCAGGAGAAATCGCTGCCATTCTGTGGGCTGCATGACAATGTGATAATAAAGAAAACCTCACAAGAAGAAAGACAGATATGAAGACAAAAATCTGTCTGTGGATGTCAGGCAGGGCCACAACAGGAGGCACAACCATAATCCACAATCCAGGTTCAGGTTCGCCAATGGAACCAGCAAGAGAGCACAGAGAAGCTAGGTTAGCAGCATGTCAGTAGGACACGAATGCATGCAGATGGAGTCTAATACTGTAACAGCATAATTAGGTGCCAGTCCAAGGCAAGCCTGAGCCAGCCCTAACTGGAAAGTTTGAAGTAGACTCTTCAATGTAGAGAGGGTGTCTGCCTCCTGGACAGAGTCTGGAAGACGGTCCCACAGGAGAGAAGCTTGATGGTTAAAGGCCTCTGGCTCCAGTTCTGCTTTTTGAGAAGTAGTAACTTCTGGAAGTAACAAATGCATGGACTGGTTTCTCTGCATGGTTTTGAGACAAGATGTGCCTGATTTTTGCAGTGTTTAGTGGGTAAAAAATGGCAGTCCTTGAAATTTGTCTGATGTGGGAGTTAAAGAACATGTCCTGGAGGTCAGCGCAGTATTATTCAGAGTAGCTATACAAGATTCAAGAAGCTTTATTTATCCCGAGGGAAACTGCTGTGCAGCAGTTGCGATACAAAGTGTAGAAGTAGTACGAGTAAGAGGATAGATAAAACACACAACTAAATGCAACAAAGTGCAACAATGCAACAAAGTGCAAGGCACTATAACATCAGATACTGAGTTTCTGGGGTGTTTAGAGTACTGTAACTTCAGTTTTGTACAAATTTGGTAACAAGAAGTTGCTGGTCATATCCAGGTCTTTATGTCCTTACGACACCCTTAAAGTTTAGTTAACTGACTGGTTTCATCTGGCTTCATTGATAAGATTTAAGATTTACTTGATCACAGCACACATGCTACACACACGCCATGCTTAGTGAAATTATTTCTCTGCATTTGCCCGTCCTGGTCGTCCTTCCTCCGTGGCAGACCAGGAGCGGTGGGCTGCCAGCCGACAGTGGCGCCCGGGGACCCAGTTCCTTTGTCGCCATTGGTCAGGTCAGGTGGTGACCTTCTTCCATGTTTTTAGTGTTTTTTTTTTTTTTTTTTCACAAGGTAGGTTTTCAACCATCTAAGTTCAATTTCTTTAATACCAGCCAAGTGTTCTAGTCTCTGTAACAAGATGTGATGGTCAGTGTTTAATGCAGCACTAAGATTTAATAAGAAGGTCATTAGTCATTTTAACCAATGCTGTCTCTGTGCTGTGATGCTGGAAATCCTCAAATAAACTATTGTTGTGTAGAAAGTCTGATTAGCAACTGCTTTCTCAAGAATTTTTGAGAGAAAGGGAAGGTTGGATATCAGTCTATAGTTGGCTAAAACCCCTGGATCAAGAGTCGGCTTTTTTAAGAAGAGGTTTTATCTCAGCTACTTTAAATAACTGGTACATAGCCTGTTGATAAAGACAGATTGATCATGTCTAATAAAGAAGTGCTGATTGTGGGTAAAGCTTCTTAAAGCAGCCCAGATAGGATGAGGTCTGAGAGACAGGTTGATGGTTTAGATGAAGAACTTGTTGAAGTTAGTTGGTGAAGGTCGATGGGAGAAAAACAGTCTAAATATATGACAGCTTTAACAGCCGTTTCCAGGGTTTCTGTGTTTGAAGATAAATCAGTGCCAGTTGAGGTGAGCCATCTGGTTCCTCAGTGGGTGGGAGGGTTTATTTAAACCTCACATTCTCACCTGACTTCTCTTAAGTAACAGCTTCAGGATGAAGTTTTCCTCAGAGATCTGACCTAATTGAATCTTTGAATAGAAGTTTGGAAAGGACTCATGCTGTTTGGACAGAAAAGCTGGATGTTGATTCATCAGATGAAATGTCATAAATGAAAGCAGTTCAAGAATGGTGTTGGTCGAATATTAATTCAGTTGCATTTGAGGATTCTTAATACCTGATGTTGAACCTCTGAAAGTCTGAATATTTGATTTTCAGTCTGATTGTTGATTCTTGAATTGAATTTCTTTTGTTTGAACAGGTCCAGCAGTCGCGTCTGATCAGTTGATTTATTTGCAGCGGATCTGATGTCTGGACGTTGAACCATAAAAACTGTCAGGTTGATCATGTATAGTCTATAAAGTGTTTTCATAGTCTGCCTGCTGCACAGAAGAACTTTATTCAAGCAACAGTTGTGACAGGCTGAGTTCAAGCTGAATAAACTGAAGGGTTTCAGTGACTTCCTGTATAGACTCATTTCTGGCTGCAGTTTGTGGGTGAAACGGATCTCCACCAGGTCTGTTAATGCATTTGCTGCCAAAGTCAAATGTATGAAGAACTGAACTGACAAAGTTAAACTACTGAAGTGAGATTTATTTATAATGTGCACACTGACCAGATGACTTCTTATTCATCTAAATAACGCCTGCTTTTATTTTGACAGAGCTGAATTTCAGTGTGAATCATACGACAGAATTCCCAGAAAAATATTAGATTTTCAGGAAAAAGTTGTGATGTTACAATGAAAAAAATTTTAAAATCAGCATATTTCAATATTATGTTTTGTGTTGTGTTTTGGAAACACTTTCTGTGAAGACCACATCTATAGTGTGTTTTGGGGCCATTCATAGTGGAAAAAAAAAGAATTCATAATGACTCCACTCAAAAACACACGGCGCTTTCTGATGCACTAAACCAACAGCCATGAAACGTTATCGATGTGTCTGTGAGCGTCCTGACGAGTTATGAACTAGACATGAACAGACCTCCTCTGCTAGACACAGCTCAGTCTACAGCATGACGGTTGGCAGCAGGCAGCCATCATGTTGCTAGAGACAACTTCGACCTCCATCAGGTCCTCCAAGCTGTCGTCCGGCTCATCCAGCTCACCTTGAGCTTCAGCCCATGCAGGCTGAGTTGCCTCCACCGACCAGAACGCCACAGGAACCTGCAGAACACCGACAAGTTCAAATAAAACACGGCAGGATGCTTCCACCAGGTACAAGACACCTTCATCAGGTACCAGACGTGGATACAAGATAGTCCCCCCAGACACTCCCCCTACATACAAGGCACTCCCATCGGATTCACCTTCAGCTGCATCTCACTCAGCATAGCCTCCAATCCTGCAATGTGATTGATCAGATCTGGGCTTGGCTCCTCCTCTAAGGTGATCCATGGCGCTTGGACCGAAGCCACTCGAGCTGCCACACCCACCATGCCATCAATACATCCTGGAGAGGGAGGGAGAGAGACAGACAGGTAAGAGGTTAGAGGTCAAACACATTAGAAAATCAGCTGGACTCCACCGATCTGTTTCTTTGAAGAACACAGCAACATATGTTCTTTTATAGATCCTTGTGGAGTGTCCATGACTTCTTGAATTAGTTCCCGTGGTTCTAAACAAGGTAGTAAGCGTCTTTCAGAAAGAAAAAGGAGGAGCCTACAGGAGGTTTAATGTGGGGTAAGCCTTTCTGGAGAAAGATCATTGATATTTGAACTCAACACGAACAACACTCCTCGGCTCAGTGCTCCTTCAGAAGCGATGAACCCAAAATTCATGGACGCACAGTGAAGGTAGAGCGAGGATGAGATGGTTTCCCCGGACCAGCCCACTCGCATCCTTCCTGCTGCTGCAGCTAATGTCATAACAGCATATCTTTGCAAACTAGTGTCAGCTGAATGTCTGAGGACAAGTAATTCCACTTTACCTGACACAAAAATCACAAACCCACATATCAAGCAGAAAGATCGTAAGCTCCACATCTGAGCTCATGTGGTTAACATTCGTCCTGTCTGATCATAACGTCTCACCTTCTCTTTGGCTTTTTTTTTCAGCCATCTCGCCTTCTTCACAAGGTGATTCCATGTTCCTGTCCTCATCACTAACCCCATCTCACCTCCCCTTCCTACTGTCCTGTGCACAAGCACGAACGCCACTGGTTTCTGATTGGCTGGAGTAGTGTTGTGTGACTCAGTCTGAGTTTATAGAGCACACACACACAGAACAGACAGCAGACCACGAGAAAATATTCATTGAATTCGAAGTGTATTCGATTGGAATGGCTGACCGCAGGCCGGAAGCTGAGGAGCCACATGGCTCAGCCAATCACAGAGCGTCCACAGACAGGAGGCTGAAGGCATCAGCTCACCTGTGTTGACCAATGAGCGTCTGTCATAGCGCTGGGTTAGAGGAAAGTGTCCAAGCAGATCGCAGGCCTTACGCAGGTCAGACAGGAAGTTCTCTAACGCTGACAGGAAGAGAACCCAAAGACGCTCTGACACCTGTCTGTCCTCCACAACTGTGGGAACGGAGTCACTGTCGGACAGCAGACGGACCAGACGCTGGGACAGACCTGACAGACAGACAGGCAGACGGGTCAGAGACAGACAGATTTACAAAAAGACAGACAGGCGAGAGACAGACAAACAGAGATACAGGAGAGAGGCACAAAGGTGAGAGATGGACAGACAGGTGAGAGACAGACAGGTGCAGGTCTTTGTACCGCTGCAGATTCGATGTGCGAGCGCTCTCATCTCATCCATCTCGTCTCGCAGGAAGCTGCAGTCGGCTGAGCTGCCAAGCGATGCCGCCAGCTGCTGGAAACAGGAAGTGACCCGACTGAGGGCTTCCTGAGCGCGCTCACACTCACCCTGCTGCCGCCGCCGCGCCGTCAGCTCGTCCACCGAACGACGCCAACGACTCATGGTGTGGTCACCCACCTGCTAGGGAGAAGGGCAGGTGAGGAGGGTCAGGTCTGGGGTCCGTTGATGTTAGTGCTGTTGATGAGTTCATAAACCACCAGGACTCAATAAGCTCTGTGATCTCTTATGGAATCTTTGATTCAGGATCTCTGAGATCGTCTCTTCGGCTTTTCTGATGTCTGCAAAGAAGAATAAAGTGCTGACGTAAACAAATGCAGAAACGGAGTAACTGAGCGAGCTCAACTTAAACCTTCCAGAAAACAAAGATGGCCACCTGCCGGCTACCTGGAGAGGAAACACAGTCACAACCCAAGAAAGGGGTTCAAACCTTTTTCATCTGACCCCCGGTGGTGGTCAGTGGAGGTTTCAGTTATTTATTGTTCATCAGATGGAATATTCCTTCATCCGGATGGCTCAGAGAGTCTTCAAAGATCCTGAAAGCCCAGACAGACAGATGGACGGACGGACGGACGGACGGAGTGTTTTCATACATCGCTGGTTAATAATGGTCCAGATAAACTGACGTGACTGATGTCAGCAGAGACATGAGAAACTAAAAATCTGGAGCTCAGCTGAATTCATTCATGTGATTGGTTGTGGTTGATGTTGAGCTGCATGTTTAAACAAGGTACAAAAATTCATTACATTGATTTCAATGTAAGTTTTAATAGCAGACAAACAGCCATCTAACGAAGTAGAGTAGGACTGAAAATCAAAACGTAACAGAGGCTCATTCCAAATTTGGGGTTAGAAATGGATAAATAATGGATTATATGCACAAGTTAAGAGATTTCAAGGTGTAAAAAAAAAAAGCCAAACAGCTAAAAACAAACATTCTACCTTCAAAGCAAATCATTTCATTCAGTGACTTGCTGGAGGAGGAAAACCCAAAAGTTGTTTTAATAATGGCTCATTGCTAACCAGCAAAGCGTCAGTCAATGATTTAATATCCACCAAGAAAACATTCATAACAACTACCAAACTACAGTGACTTCTTAAACAGCATTATTAACGTTATATTAAATATTAGACATTAGTTTTTGTTCAAACTGCGACTTCACCGTAGTGCCGATGTAAAGCTTTGAAATCGTATCAGCAATATAAACAATACATTCATATATTGTGTATTATATAATCACGTCACGATGAGAGAAAAGGTTGGTGTTTCTTCCAGTGATGGAAGCTTTGGCTTGATTTCAGGAGATAAACTGAACTCCAAACATTTCTGTTCTGTTTAAAACAGCTTCGGTGAGCTCAATAGGAAGTATTTCAAGTTTCAAATGAGAGAATCAAACCAGTCTGTCGTCCTACCTGCCGCTGATCACGACTACATCCACCTTCTTCTTCTGTTGTGGTGCAGGACTGTGCAGCTTTAGACAGGTTTCCACAAACACTCTTCACCTCCCTCCTCTCAGAGGACCATTGGTGCTTTTAATTAATGCTGGGAGGCCAGCTGAGACCTGAATCCTCGAAGCTCCCGGGAGACTCTTTATTTCACCCTCAGCCCCCCCTCGCGGGCAAACCTCTCTGTCAGGGATTCGCCTGTCCAGGTAGACTGCGTCATATCAGGGTTATTCATAGACAGAAGGATCAGGTCTTCTGTCGCTGCTGTAATCTTTTCTATCCAGGAAAACAGTCGTCACTGTTGCCACATTGAAGAGGTTTGTCAGTATCGAGCATTGTTCTGTAGCCTGACAACAATTTCACCTTCAATGCAGACTCACCACAGGTGTTCGCAGGTGAGCTTGACAGACAAACTGCCTGAAACCAGTTTGATTCTGTCCTGAAGATGCAGTGCTGACATTTCAAGCAGTCAGTCACATTGAGATAAATTGCTAAAGCAGAGACATGAGCCTGAAGGCTAAGGGTAGCCTTCAGCCTGTAGTTCAGCAGTAAATTAATAACAATAGCAATAGAAATAGTTTCGGTATTAAACGTTAAGACCTGCGATCGACTGGCGACCGGTCCAGGGTGTACCCCGCCTCTCACCCGTTGACGGCTGGGATAGGCTCCAGCACCCCCCGCAACCCCCGAAAGGGATACGTGGTATAGAAAATGGAATGAAATCAGTAATGTGTCAGTGCTTCAGTAGTTTATTTGATGTTATAAAGCTTCATCACTGAAACAAATGGAACAGGTCATTCACATGCTCCGCCCACCTCACAGACAGGAAGTGACACAACAGCTGCTGCGGGTCACCTGATCGTCTTCCTCCACATCACGATTCATGAATTAAACACAAAACCAAACTTAAAGGAACAGTCCAATATTGACTAACTCATCTTGTTCTGCTGAACTAGCTTAGCATAAAGACTGGAAGCGGAGGGAAGCTGTTAGCCTAGCTCCATCAAAAGACAACGCTGTATGTGTTTACTGACCACGTGCGTGAACAGAAATGTAAAATTAAAGGTGCGTGTAAACTGAACCTGTGGCTGATCTGAAGAACATGACAGACCCAGCGTGGCACATTCAGTCCAACAAACACAAGTATCATCACGAGCTGCAGCTGCACCGTTAGCCACAAAGATGGCCGTCAGTGTTGGAGGTCATATCTTACGTCTCTGTAACATCTGCATGTTTTGGTTATTATGTAGAAAACCAGCAACAGCCACACCACAAGCTCATGTCAAAGCACCTGAAACAGTTTTCTGGAGATGATTTCACAGACGAATGTGTTCATGTCGCTTCATCCGCACTGTAATCTGGATTATGTACACGTCCATATGAGGAACGTGAACAGAAGAGTCCCAATAAATTAGAACCTTACAATCCGGAGAATCAACTCAGCTCTTTCAAGAAGAATCAGTTTTGTTTCTGGTTTCACTTGTTAAACTAGTACAGATCCAAATACAGAACACAACAAAAGCTCATTTAGACTTTCTTTTGGTTTATTTGGAATAATGTCTGAACACTTCTGTAGGTCAGCGGACTTTAATGGAGCTAAACTAACAGTTTCCTTCTGCTTCCAGTCTTTGTGCTAAGCTAGGCTAACAGTCTTTGAACTCCCTGTGTACCGTGACACCTGACTGTGGACAAAACAGACAACAGGAGGACTGAATGAATATCAGAGTGGACAAAAAGAAGTTACAAATTCACACATATTAAACAATGACACGTTTTCTTCCCAACATGGTTGATCGGTATTATTTAAAGTCCCTGTCAGTCTACAGCTGCTTCTCTGATTGGCTAACAGGTGTCCTGTGACACCAGCTGACAGTCCTGTTGCTTCTGAATATAAAATAAATGAGGCTCTTCCTCTTCTCTGTGAAGATGTCGTCATCACCTGGTCCTGGTCTGATTGGCTATATCTTCAGGTGGGAGGGTCATTGAAGTGTGTGATGGCCCATGCTGCTCTGCGATTGGTTTAACTCTTGTCGTTCTTGTGATTCTCACCACTGTCACAGCCGCTGTATCTGGGTTCTGGTGTCGCCGTCGTCACGGCAGCGTGTGTGTGCGTGCGGCGAGCGCCTCCATCAGCTCGTGACACAAACACTGACAGAAACCGTAGAGGACGAGCAGCAGCAGCGTGGAGGGGACCAGACTGACCAGGACCACGCCCAGCCACAGCTGGCCAATCATTAGCAGGTAAATCCCCAGAGGCAGAGAGCTGAAGTACACCTGTCCAAACCACATCAGAGACACACCTGTCAGCTTGTCTGTCTCTACATGCCGCTAACGGTTTGACTGGTTTACAGTGTACTGACCAGGCAGAGCGCCCCCAGCAGGCAGCGGGGGAAGCTGCGGGACGTCCAGGCGCGACACTTCTGAGCTGGTGGGTTGCAGGGCAGTGAGTCCAGACTGGGGGGGCGGTACAGACCCACCACATTGAGCATGCTCAGTGAGTCCGAGGATGGAGACTCCTCAGGGAGCTCCATGATGGTGATGACCAGACAGTCTGAGGAGCGGTGAGACGACTCCATGCCTCCTCCTCCTCCTGACAGACAGACAGACAGGGAGACAGGGAGACAGACAGACAGGGAGACGGGGAGACAGAAACTCCACAGACTGTCTCACTCACAAATAAAAACATGAATGTTTCAAAAATACAGTTGTTGCTCCGTTTTACCGGCCAAACTGTTGGGATTCAGCACCACCTCCCCGCCACCTCCTCCTCGGCGGGCTTGGTCCTGACACGACAGAACAGCCAGGATGTGTCTGTCGTCCTCCATCAACCACACCTGAAGAAGAAGAAGGCAGAGACAGGAAGACAATTTGACTTAAGTCTGTCAACTCTGACACCTGGTCAGGACGGAAAAGGGCAGAATTTCCTCATTGTTAGAGAAATAAAGTCTCACCTCTTCATCGGGGACATGGGTCTCGTGGCGACAGAAAGGACAGCTGATGACTGAGGGTGAGGACTCTCCTGAAAACCAATCAGAAGAGAGTCACATGACACACAGGTAATGATGTCAGAATCATGGCATCAGTGTCAGACTGGTAATACTGGTTAACTGTGGATGTGATTGGCTAAAATCACACTGGACGGACAGAGTCGAGTGGACATTAACGTTTCATGCTTTATGACAATTCGGCAGAATGCTGCCATCTGATTGGTCTGTTAAAATCAAATCTCAGGCCTGCAGTTCAGCTCGGCATCAGTCCATCTTTCCAGTCTTAACTACAGGCTTAGCAGGGTCGAACCAAAGATGAACCAGTGATCGCAGAGCCCAAAGGCTGCAGGGGGGACAGCGGGGGGGACAGCAGGGCGACGTTTGTGCGTCCTTTAATCTTGTGCAGCACTGGTCTAGTGTCTTACTGTCCCTGGTGGGACACTTTATGTGCTGTCTTATTTTGGCTGTTCGTGGCTCAGATTCAGCAGAGAGTCTGGAGGTTTCAGCTCCAAGTTAGTTACCTGCTCGGCCAGGTGTGTGACTCACTAACAGGCCTGAGGTGGGACGTAAACACAGACCAGAATAATCGATGGGAACTCCTGCAGTGAATAAAAGGCTTTACAGTTTATGAATGCACGATTTCTTCAACATCTGCACACCAAACGTCGTTCATGTGGAAGCACATCCCTCCCCAGCGCTCCTCATGCTTGGAAAAGGTGAAATCCGGGCACGTGTAACACAGCATCAGGTGTGCGGTTTAAATAAAGCACAGGGCTGCAGATCTGTTCCGTTCAGGAGCAGCAGTTCGTCCATTTGTCAGACAGCGGACATTGGACTGATGTCTCATCTGAACGAGTACTCCGTCTGCGTCTCCTGTGCATCCAAAACAGAGCCGCTGCTCCTCCAACGAGAAGTTCAGAAAAGCTTTCCGGCTCCATGAAGAGTGGACAGAAAGTCTAAACCGTGGATGTACCGACGTCACACAGTTCCTCTGACTGTACTGAATCAGAGGACGGCTCGAAGCACGACAGACAAAAACAAAGAAAGTCCTCGAGAGCGTAGTACCTGAGGCAGCCATGCACGTCGCCATCTTGGATCTATATCCAGATTTAAGTACAGTGTGTGTCTACAAGCTGAATATGGAAATGTGCTTAAGTCAACTCTTAAGTCCTCCTCTTTGTGGCATCTGACTGTCAAGTCCAGTTCAAGTAAGTACTCTTTACCTGGTAGGTAAACTCACCTATGTCGACCATCTTCTTCAGACACTTGGCACAGACTCGGTGCAGACAGCCCAGCAGTTTGGGTTTCCGGCTGCGAGTATCATAGCGGTTGTAGCAGATTTTACACTCTAGTTCCTCCAGAGTGTAAACCAGAGACTGAGCCCAGGTCTGCACCTGAACGCAGCACAGCAATCCATTAACAGACCTGAACGCAGCACACGGAATTAGTTTCCAAGTATATTGTTTTTTCTTGCTGCATGGAAAATGGCTGACATGATAGAATTGTGTTCATAAATTTAGAAATAAATTTAGATTTACCAAAAAGACAGATTTCCAATTCTAAAAAACACTGACTGACGTAAATAAAAACAGAATGTAATGATTATCACATCCTCTTCCGTCGATATTCAACTGAATACAGTTCAAAGACACTTCATTTTTTTTAATGTTCAAACTGATAAACTTTATCGTCCTTTGTAAATATACAGTAATGAGTCTGACATGTGGGGCAACAGAAAACTGGGAAAGTTGTGGAATGTTCAAAAAACACCTGCCTGGAACGTTCCACAGGTAAACAGGTTCATTCGTAATAATAACAATGTGTTAGAGATTCTGCAGCCTCTGCAGGTCAGGGTCAGTGTTAGCGTCAGGGTCAGCGTCAGCGTCAGCGTCAGCGTCAGGGTCAGGGTCAGCGTCAGGGTCAGGGTCAGGGTCAGGGTCAGGGTCAGCATCTTGAGTCAGCGTCAGGGTCAGTGTTAGCGTCAGGGTCAGCGTCAGCGTCAGGGTCAGGGTCAGCGTCAGCGTCAGCGTCAGGGTCAGTGTCAGGGTCAGGGTCAGGGTCAGCATCTTGAGTCAGCGTCAGGGTCAGTGTTAGCGTCAGGGTCAGCGTCAGCGTCAGGGTCAGGGTCAGCGTCAGCGTCAGCGTCAGGGTCAGGGTCAGGGTCAGCGTCAGCGTCTTGAGTCAGGGTCAGGGTCAGGGTCTTGAGTCAGGGTCAGGGTCAGCGTCAGGGTCAGGGTCAGGGTCAGCGTCAGGGTCAGCGTTAGCGTCAGGGTCAGTGTTAGCGTCAGGGTCAGCGTCAGCGTCAGGGTCAGGGTCAGCGTCAGCGTCAGCGTCAGGGTCAGTGTTAGCGTCAGGGTCAGTGTTAGCGTCAGGGTCAGCGTCAGCGTCAGCGTCAGGGTCAGGGTCAGGGTCAGCGTCAGCGTCAGCGTCAGCGTCAGGGTCAGTGTTAGCGTCAGCGTCAGCGTCAAGGTCAGGGTCAGTGTCAGTGTCAGCGTCTTGAGTCAGGGTCAGGGTCAGGGTCTTGAGTCAGAGTCAGGGTCAGGGTCAGCGTCAGTGTCAGCATCAGCGTCAGCGTCAGCGTCAGCGTCAGGGTCTTGAGTCAGGGTCAGGGTCAGCGTCTTGAGTCAGAGTCAGGGTCAGGGTCAGCGTCAGTGTCAGCATCAGCGTCAGCGTCAGGGTCTTGAGTCAGGGTCAGGGTCAGGGTCTTGAGTCAGGGTCAGCGTCAGCGTCTTGAGTCAGGGTCAGGGTCAGGGTCAGCGTCAGTGTCAGCATCAGCATCAGCATCAGCGTCAGCATCTTGAGTCAGGGTCAGGGTCAGCGTCAGCGTCTTGAGTCAGGGTCAGCGTCAGTGTCAGCATCAGCATCAGCGTCAGCATCTTGAGTCAGGGTCAGGGTCAGCGTCAGGGTCTTGAGTCAGGGTCAGGGTTAAGATTGAGGTGCTTGGACTCCGGAACGGAGCAGAGTGCGGTCCGAGGATCTGAGGCTCTGCTCTGGTTTCATAATTTTGTTTGTAATTCTGTTTTACACGTCATGTACAAACATATCTCCTGTGAACCAGCAGGGTCACACAGCTGCAGTGTCACAGTCTCATGAACAACTCTTACAGTTTCATACATGTGAACATAAATGACTCGTTCATACAAGAGAAACGAACAATTAAAGCTTAAGTCCAATCTACGGTGGCCCCTGGGAGTCAAAACAAAACATTTCACAAAGCTGCCTGACTTGGTGACGGGGGGCTGTGGTGGATGAACGGGGTAAACACTTGATCTTCACCCTGAACGTTCGGGTTCAGGTCCAGTATGAGTCAGTTTTGACTTCCAGTTGACTAAATGTTTCCAGTTTTCAGTGGAAGTTTGTTTGGTTTTGGACGACAACAAGACAACAACACTTTCCACACAACTGACACTTTCCACACGTCCATTCCTTCATTCAGTGAAAGTCAGATCCAGAGCTGAGTGAGGAGGACACGGACAGAGCAGCAAAGACAAACCAAGAAATACACACACTTCTGTCAGAATGCAGTATACTGCATTCAAGCTGCTCAGCAGGGTGACAGTGTCTCTCCGTCTCTCTGTGTCCACACAGGCAGCACAGACAGTTACTATGGTTACAGGGATGCTCTGATTCCCCACCAGAGGTTTATAGGTCAGTATGATGTGAAAACATTAATGTCACTGTCCCTTAGTCCTGAACTCCAGTCACATAAGATAAGATAAGATAAGATAAGATAAGATAAGATAAGATAAGATAAGATAGACAGAATTCCACATTTTTGGTTTTCATTCAGCTTTGCTGACACGCTGCAGGAGAAAATCTGACAGCTTCATGAGAGCATGGCGGTTTACTGTGAAACAACCCCAACCCTCAAACAAGGATTGTTATTGTGATTTATTAAATTCAACACAGGTGTCACAACAAACAACGTCAACAAACGCCACCTGAGGAAGGTCACCTGAGGAAGGCCACCTGAGGTCACCCTCTGCTTCTTGATTTTGGTATTTCTTTTGTCAGAACATCAAAAACCAGCAAAGTCACATTTTCTACTGTTGAACAGGTCACAACCTGCAAGATGGCGGCCCTGACAGCCTGCAGTGAGGCCTGATGGGAAATCTCACCTTTCCTTCCATCTCCCGACCATGCTCCGCCTCTTTCAGGTGGCTCATCCTGTTGGCTGTCATCTTCACAGGAACCAGGGGGCAGGACAGTGTGGGTGGGGCTTAAGTCAACCTGTGGCTGTCACCTGGCTATGACAGAGTAAAAGTACTCTAATCAATACAAGAAACAGTACCACAGAGTAAAAGTACTCTTATCAGAAAACCACTACACGTTGTCATGTTGTGTGATTGGTCAGTTGTCTTCCACAGAGATGAAACAGCAGGTATGATGTACCTGACTCCAGATCACCTGATCAGTCTGACAGTCTGAGAGGACGTCCATCTGTCCAACCAGGAGACCAGATCTACAGACAGACAGGTGAGACAGGCAGACCAGACAGACAGTTTCTTCCTGAACTCACTGGCTCATGAAGCTGATTCTGAAATAAAACACACTCACACACACTTTCTCTCACACTCTTTCTCTCTCTCTCTCTCTCACACACACACACACACACACACACACACACACACACACACACACACACACACACACACACACACACAGTGTGCTGAGTGTATTTATAGACTGCAGCAGCTGTTATGTAACTGGCGGAGGGGACACTGACACTATCAGCCAATCAGATGAGTCAGCTGTGATCACATGGTGAACAGTAACAGTGCGATCAGCTGATTCGCTGAGCAGAGACGAAGAATCTTTCACTGACTTTAACTGAAAGTCAGAAACAGTCACAGACTTCAGGTCCTCAGTCGGACGACCTGCACTCGTCTTCATGAAGACTGAAGCTAGTTGTGCTTCTGTTCCACCTTAAAAGAACCGCTTCAGAATCATTTGATGAACGACGCCTCTTTCTTTCCCGCTCGGCGCCCTGAATGCCTGTTTGTGAACTAGGAGTTGGGTTAGTGGGTATGATCTCCCACGGGAGGCGTGCAATGCTTCACGGCACAACATCACACCGTCCGCCAGCCACCTGCTGGCAGAGAGCGGCGTCAGGATGGGATCCCGGCTCGGCAGCCTCTGTGGACATCATGAGGCGAAGATGCCGAAGAGGAATTTGACAGAGGACGCTTAGAAGAGGCAAAGAGAGAGTGAAAGAGCGAGAGGCCGGACAAAGTAAATCTTGGACTGGTTTTTAGTTGTCGACGAGAGTTTAGCGAAATAACATGCTGTGAGACAGACGGCGAGCTGTTGGACTAGTCAGTAGTGTTAGCTGCAAGCTAAGTTCTGTCTTGTGCTGCTGCACCTACTTGATGTTTGGCCGCATTAACAAACTCGTCAACTCACTAGTTTCTGACCATAAGTAACATAAAAAACACAAATGCTTGAGAACAGTTGTCATTTAACATTAACAGGCGAGTCGAGACACGTCGCCGTTCACACCTGTGTCTATCGTGTCTCCCTCCACCTGTCATCAGATTTCCTTACTGCCCACATCAAAGGGCCCTTACACAGTTACAGTGTTACCAGATGAGTTTCACAGCTAGCAGCTAGCTAAGAAAACAAAAAGATTTCAAGATCTAACATACACGTATGGACAATTGAGATTGGCAGGACAAGACGAAAGATGCGTTTTGGTGGTGGTGCGCTGTCTCCAGACAACCACCACGTCCACGGTGATATCTAAGTGCTTCACAAAGACAATCGGAGTTCAGAGAACTTCTAGAAGCACTTGGAGGTACCATGACCTGGAGGAGCGAGAATCTGACTTCTCACATTGATGATGTATTGTTGGCACATTAGTGTTTACACTACTAAAGATATGTGGTCATCCCAGACCACGCCGATCGTTCAGAGTGGTCTGAACGATCGGATCACGATGCCTCTTTGTGGTTATTCACATTTATATTTGTCCACTTATCATCAGAACACCAAGACCTATGTGAACGCCCAGTGTGAGCAGAGTGTAGACACTGTGCGGGCCGGATCACAGAAAATACCTGTTCTCAGGTAAAACAGGTCAACAGAGTCTGAGACAGACAAATCAAGCAGACGTGAAGTCTCATTTTTGATTGTCTCTTTATTACTGTTGTGTTTTCAGGTATTTATTGTCTTTCTATCGAATCTTTGCTGTAGATGTTAAGACATTTAAGCTTATATAACATATGACATTATATTGGTGGCACGGTGGAACGGTGGTAACACTGTCGCCTCACAGCTAGAAGGTCCTGGTTCGATTCCCGCTGTGGGCACTGGGGGTGTGAGTTTGCATGTGTTCACCTGGGGTATCCTCCTTAAAAAAACCCACTAAAAACATGCAAGAAGATCACCACCTGACCAATGGTGATGGAAAGGAACTGGTCCCCGGGCAGCCCACCGCTCCTGGTCTGCTGCGGAGGAAGGACGGACCAAGGATGGGTCAAATGTGGAGAATTCATTTCACAAAGCATGGTATGTGCATGTAATGTGTGGCATGTGATGTAACTATAATAAAAAGTACATTTCTTCTTCTCTTCTTCTAAATAACATCCTGGAAAGCTGCAGACGTTTCAGTGTGTCATACACTCGGTGGAAAATCAAATGCTTTTGCTGGACGTACACTGATGGCGTGCACACACCTGGAGGGATTCCATTCATTCAATATGAAAAACATTTCAAATATTCTTGTCTCCATCAGAAACATGAGAAACAGGCTCGATGATCAGATGACACGTGACTGAAGTCTTCCAGGTGACGTGGACACCAGCTGGAAACTCACGACGTCACGCTGTAATGATTCAACCACGCAGTGGGCGACATTATTTCATTTCTTTATTCTGTAATGTGCACGTGTGTAGATTTCTGAGAAGACGTTTGTGTTGAAAATATGCAAATAGTGTCTCCTTGTATTCGTTTACCTCTTACGGGGATAATACACAAAAATAGATATTGGTTTAAATCAGCGTGTTTTTTAGAGGGAAAATTCAAACGTCATCGAAGCCCTGTGGTGTGTCATGTAGTGTGTCCTGTAGTGTGTCATGTAGTGTGTCATGTAGTGTGTCCTGTAGTGTGTCATGTAGTGTGTCCTGTAGTGTGTCATGTAGTGTGTCCTGTAGTGTCCTGTAGTGTGTCATGTAGTGTGTCCTGTAGTGTCCTGTAGTGTGTCCTATAGTGTGTCCTGTAGTGTGTCCTGTAGTGTGTCACGTAGTGTGTCATTTAGTGTGTCCTGTAGCGTGTCATGTAGTGTGTCCTGTAGTGTCCTGTAGTGTGTCATGTAGTGTGTCCTGTAGTGTCCTGTAGTGTGTCCTATAGTGTGTCCTGTAGTGTGTCATGTAGTGTGTCCTGTAGTGTGTCATGTAGTGTCCTGTAGTGCGTCATGTAGTGTGTCCTGTAGTGCGTCCTGTAGCGTGTCATGTAGCGTGTCCTGTAGCGTGTCATGTAGTGTGTCCTGTAGTGTGTCCTGTAGTGTGTCCTGTAGTGTGTCATGTAGTGTGCCCTGTAGTGTCCTGTAGTGTGTCCTATAGTGTGTCCTGTAGTGTGTCCTATAGTGTGTCATGTAGTGTGTCCTGTAGTGTCCTGTAGTGTGTCATGTAGTGTGTCCTGTAGTGTCCTGTAGTGTGTCCTATAGTGTGTCCTGTAGTGTGTCACGTAGTGTGTCATTTAGTGTGTCCTGTAGTGTGTCATGTAGTGTGTCCTGTAGTGTCCTGTAGTGTGTCCTGTAGTGTGTCATGTAGTGTGTCCTGTAGTGTCCTGTAGTGTGTCCTATAGTGTGTCCTGTAGTGTGTCCTGTAGTGTGTCATGTAGTGTGTCCTGTAGTGCGTCATGTAGTGCGTCCTGTAGTGCGTCCTGTAGCGTGTCCTGTAGCGTGTCCTGTAGCGTGTCATGTAGCGTGTCCTGTAGCGTGTCCTGTAGCGTGCCCTGTGGTGTGTCATGTAGTGTGTCCTGTAGTGTGTCATGTAGTGTGTCATGTAGTCTGGCCTGTAGTGTGTCATGTAGTGTGTCCTGTAGTGTGTCATGTAGTGTGTCATGTAGTGTGTCCTGTAGTGTGTCATGTAGTGTGTCATGTAGTCTGTCCTGTAGTGTGTCATGTAGTGTGTCCTGTAGTGCGTCATGTAGTGCGTCATGTAGTGTGTCCTATAGTATGTCCTGTAGTATGTCCTGTAGTGTGTCCTGTAGTGTGTCACGTAGTGTGTCATTTAGTGTGTCCTGTAGTGTGTCATGTAGTGTGTCCTGTAGTGTCCTGTAGTGTGTCCTGTAGTGTGTCATGTAGTGTGTCCTGTAGTGTCCTGTAGTGTGTCCTATAGTGTGTCCTGTAGTGTGTCATGTAGTGTGTCCTGTAGTGTGTCATGTAGTGTCCTGTAGTGCGTCATGTAGTGCGTCCTGTAGTGTGTCCTGTAGCGTGTCATGTAGCGTGTCCTGTAGCGTGTCATGTAGTGTGTCCTGTAGTGTGTCCTGTAGTGTGTCATGTAGTGTGCCCTGTAGTGTCCTGTAGTGTGTCCTATAGTGTGTCCTGTAGTGTGTCCTATAGTGTGTCATGTAGTGTGTCCTGTAGTGTGTCATGTAGTGTGTCATGTAGTCTGGCCTGTAGTGTGTCATGTAGTGTGTCCTGTAGTGTGTCATGTAGTGTGTCCTGTAGTGTCCTGTAGTGTGTCATGTAGTGTGTCCTGTAGTGTCCTGTAGTGTGTCCTGTAGTGTGTCCTGTAGTGTGTCACGTAGTGTGTCATTTAGTGTGTCCTGTAGTGTGTCATGTAG